>NC_060901.1:16597404-16897404 GCF_014805685.1 Silurus meridionalis
TCTAGGACAAAGTGAAAGCGGTTTTGAACCAAGCGTATTTGGACAAACAGAATGCACTTGCCCATGACAATTTCATGTTTATGAAGCGATATGATATAAAAAACATTTTCTGACCAAAAATGATATTTCTCATGTAAGTATTATTATTGTAAAAATATGAATTTTCATAGTCATAATTAAAAAACCTGTTGAAAAGTGCGTAAAGTGAATGAAAATGGGTTAGAAAGTCATAATTAAAAAACCTGTTGAAAAGTGCGTAAAGTGAATGAAAATGGGTTAGAAAGTCATAATTAAAAAACCTGTTGAAAAGTGCGTAAAGTGAATGAAAACGGGTTCGATGTCATAATTAATCAAAAACAAAACAACAACAATAAACCTAACAAAAATATACAGAGACAACCTGCAGGAGTTTCACTATATTTGGCACTATACTTTCACAATATTAATTATCATATTCATAAAGATAATTTCATAAAAACTGTAAAAAGTGAATGAAAATGGGTTAGAGTCATATTTAATCAAAAACAAAACGACAGCACATATTGGGCAAATCCTTCTATGTGCTGTCAAGAATGAGTTTCTTATCAGCTTAAAATGCGATTCCGCAAGTCTCAGGCTTCTAGGACAAAGTGAAAGCGGTTTTGAACCAAGCGTATTTGGACAAACAGAATGCACTTGCCCATGACAATTTCACATGTTTATGAAGCGATATGATATAAAAAAACATTTTCTGACCAAAAAATGATATTTCTCATGTAAGTATTATTATTGTAAAAATATGAATTTTCATAGTCAAAATTAAATAAAAACTGTTGAAAACTGCAGAAAAGTGAATGAAAACGGGTTCGATGTCATAATTAATCAAAAACAAAACAACAGCACGTATTTGGCAAATACTTCTATGTGCTGTCAAGAATGAGTTTCGTATTTGCTAAAAATGCGATTCCGCAAGTCTCCGGCTTCTGAGACGAAGAGAAAGCGGTTTTTCCATCCAAGGGAAATTGCACAAACAGAATGCACTTGCCCGTGAAAATTGTACATGTTTCTAAAACGATATGATAGAACAAAACATTTTCTGACCAAATTATCATATTTTTTTATATAAACATTTCAAAAATATGAATTTTCATATTATAATAATTTCATTAAAACTGTTTAAAAAGGCAAAAAGAGATTTAAAATGGGTTAGAAAGTCATACTTAATCAAAAACGAAACATATCTGCCAAATCCTTCTATGTGCTGAATAGAAAGCGGTTTTTCGAACCATGCATATATGCACAAACAGAATGCACTTGCCTATTATAATTTTACCTGTTTACGATGAGATATGATAGAACAAACATTTTCTGACTAAAATATGCTATTTTTTATATAAATATTATAGTTATTTTAAAAATATGCATTTTCATAGTCATAATTAAAAAAAACCTGTTGAAAAGTGCGTAAAGTGAATGAAAAATGGGTTAGATGGGTTAGAAAGTCAAAATTAATCAAAAACTAAACATATTTGGCAAATGGAAGCAAATGAAATGAACAAACATCAGACAAGGACCAAAAAAAAAAAAAAAACAGCTTTCAAAAAGACAAAACAACAACAAAAACCTAACAAAATATACAGAGACAACCTGCAGGAGTTTCACTATATTTGGCACTATACTTTCACAATATTAATTTTCATATTCATAAAGATAATTTCATAAAAACTGTTGAAAACTGCAAAAAGTGAATGAAAATGGGTTAGAGTCATATTTAATCAAAAACAAAACGACAGCACATATTGGGCAAATCCTTCTATGTGCTGTCAAGAATGAGTTTCATCAGCTGAAAATGCGATTCCGCAAGTCTAAGGCTTCTAGGACAAAGTGAAAGCGGTTTTACGAACCAAGCGTATTTGGACAAACAGAATGCACTTGCCCATGACAATTTCACGTTTATGAAGCGATATGATATAAAAAAACATTTTCTGACCAAAAAATGATATTTCTCATGTAAGTATTATTATTGTAAAAATATGAATTTTCATAGTCAAAATTAAATAAAACTGTTGAAAACTGCAGAAAAGTGAATGAAAACGGGTTAGATGTCATAATTAATCAAAAACAAAACAACAACACGTATTTGGCAAATGGAAGCAAATGAAATGAACAAACATCAGACAAGGACCAAAAAAAAAAAAAAAAAAACAGCTTTCAAAAAGACAAAACAACAACAATAAACCTAACAAAATATACAGAGACAACCTGCAGGAGTTTCACTATATTTGGCACTATACTTTCACAATATTAATTATCATATTCATAAAGATAATTTCATAAAAACTTGAAAACTGCAAAAAGTGAATGAAAATGGGTTAGAGTCATATTTAATCAAAAACAAAACGACAGCACATATTGGGCAAATCCTTCTATGTGCTGTCAAGAATGAGTTTCTTATCAGCTTAAAATGCGATTCCGCAAGTCTCAGGCTTCTAGGACAAAGTGAAAGCGGTTTTCGAACCAAGCGTATTTGGACAAACAGAATGCACTTGCCCATGACAATTTCACATGTTTATGAAGCGATATGATATAAAAAAACATTTTCTGACCAAAAAATGATATTTCTCATGTAAGTATTATTATTGTAAAAATATGAATTTTCATAGTCAAAATTAAATAAAAACTGTTGAAAACTGCAGAAAAGTGAATGAAAACGGGTTCGATGTCATAATTAATCAAAAACAAAACAACAGCACGTATTTGGCAAATGGAAGCAAATGAAATGAACAAACATCAGACAAGGACCAAAAAAAAAAAAAAAAAACAGCTTTCAAAAAGACAAAACAACAACAAAAACCTAACAAAATATACAGAAACAACCTGCAGGAGTTTCACTATATTTGGCACTATACTTTCACAATATTAATCATATTCATAAAGATAATTTCATAAAAACTGTTGAAATCTGCAAAAAGTGAATGAAAATGGGTTAGAGTCATATTTAATCAAAAACAAAACGACAGCACATATTGGGCAAATCCTTCTATGTGCTGTCAAGTATGAGTTTCTTATCAGCTTAAAATGCGATTCCGCAAGTCTCAGGCTTCTAGGACAAAGTGAAAGCGGTTTTACGAACCAAGCGTATTTGGACAAACAGAATGCACTTGCCCATGACAATTTCACATGTTTATGAAGAGATATGATATAAAAAACATTTTCTGACTAAAATATGCTATTTTTATATAAATATTATAGTTATTTTAAAAATATGAATTTTCATAGTCAAAATTAAATAAAAACCTGTTGAAAACTGCAAAAGTGAATGAAAACGGGTTAGATGTTATAATTAATCAAAAACTAAACAACAGCACGTATTTGGCAAATACTTCTATGTGCTGTCAAGAATGAGTTTCGTATTTGCTAAAAATGCGATTCCGCAAGTCTCCGGCTTCTGAGACGAAGAGAAAGCGGTTTTTCCAACCAAGGGAAATTGCACAAACAGAATGCACTTGCCCGTGAAAATTGTACATGTTTCTAAAACGATATGATAGAACAAAACATTTTCTGACCAAATTATCATATTTTTATATAAATATTATTATTGTAAAAATATGAATTTTCATATTATAATAATTTCATTAAAACTGTTTAAAAAGGCAAAAAGAGATTTAAAATGGGTTAGAAAGTCATACTTAATCAAAAACGAAACATATCTGCCAAATCCTTCTATGTGCTGAATAGAAAGCGGTTTTTCGAACCATGCATATATGCACAAACAGAATGCACTTGCCTATTATAATTTTACCTGTTTACGATGAGATATGATAGAACAAACATTTTCTGACTAAAATATGCTATTTTTTATATAAATATTATAGTTATTTTAAAAATATGCATTTTCATAGTCATAATTAAAAAAAACCTGTTGAAAAGTGCGTAAAGTGAATGAAAAATGGGTTAGATGGGTTAGAAAGTCAAAATTAATCAAAAACTAAACATATTTGGCAAATGGAAGCAAATGAAATGAACAAACATCAGACAAGGACCAAAAAAAAAAAAAAAAACAGCTTTCAAAAGACAAAACAACAACAAAAACCTAACAAAATATACAGAGACAACCTGCAGGAGTTTCACTATATTTGGCACTATACTTTCACAATATTAATTTTCATATTCATAAAGATAATTTCATAAAAACTGTTGAAAACTGCAAAAAGTGAATGAAAATGGGTTAGAGTCATATTTAATCAAAACAAAACGACAGCACATATTGGGCAAATCCTTCTATGTGCTGTCAAGAATGAGTTTCTCATCAGCTGAAAATGCGATTCCGCAAGTCTCAGGCTTCTAGGACAAAGTGAAAGCGGTTTTACGAACCAAGCGTATTTGGACAAACAGAATGCACTTGCCCATGACAATTTCACGTTTATGAAGCGATATGATATAAAAAAACATTTTCTGACCAAAAAATGATATTTCTCATGTAAGTATTATTATTGTAAAAATATGAATTTTCATAGTCAAAATTAAATAAAAACTGTTGAAAACTGCAGAAAAGTGAATGAAAACGGGTTAGATGTCATAATTAATCAAAAACAAAACAACAACACGTATTTGGCAAATGGAAGCAAATGAAATGAACAAACATCAGTCAAGGACCAAAAAAAAAAAAAAAAAAACAGCTTTCAAAAAGACAAAACAACAACAATAAACCTAACAAAAATATACAGAGACAACCTGCAGGAGTTTCACTATATTTGGCACTATACTTTCACAATATTAATTATCATATTCATAAAGATAATTTCATAAAACTGTTGAAAACTGCAAAAGTGAATGAAAATGGGTTAGAGTCATATTTAATCAAAACAAAACGACAGCACATATTGGGCAAATCCTTCTATGTGCTGTCAAGAATGAGTTTCTTATCAGCTTAAAATGCGATTCCGCAAGTCTCAGGCTTCTAGGACAAAGTGAAAGCGGTTTTACGAACCAAGCGTATTTGGACAAACAGAATGCACTTGCCCATGACAATTTCACATGTTTATGAAGCGATATGATATAAAAAAACATTTTCTGACCAAAAAATGATATTTCTCATGTAAGTATTATTATTGTAAAAATATGAATTTTCATAGTCAAAATTAAATAAAACTGTTGAAAACTGCAAAAGTGAATGAAAACGGGTTAGATGTCATAATTAATCAAAACAAAACAACAGCACGTATTTGGCAAATACTTCTATGTGCTGTCAAGAATGAGTTTCATCAGCTGAAAATGCGATTCCGCAAGTCTCAGGCTTCTAGGACAAAGTGAAAGCGGTTTTCGAACCATGCATATATGCACAAACAGAATGCACTTGCCCGTGAAAATTGTACATGTTTCTAAAACGATATGATAGAACAAAACATTTTCTGACCAAATTATCATATTTTTTTATATAAACATTTCAAAAATATGAATTTTCATATTATAATAATTTCATTAAAACTGTTTAAAAAGGCAAAAAGAGATTTAAAATGGGTTAGAAAGTCATACTTAATCAAAAACGAAACATATCTGCCAAATCCTTCTATGTGCTGAATAGAAAGCGGTTTTTCGAACCATGCATATATGCACAAACAGAATGCACTTGCCTATTATAATTTTACCTGTTTACGATGAGATATGATAGAACAAACATTTTCTGACTAAAATATGCTATTTTTTATATAAATATTATAGTTATTTTAAAAATATGCATTTTCATAGTCATAATTAAAAAAAACCTGTTGAAAAGTGCGAAAAGTGAATGAAAATGGGTTAGATGGGTTAGAAAGTCAAAATTAATCAAAAACTAAACATATTTGGCAAATGGAAGCAAATGAAATGAACAAACATCAGACAAGGACCAAAAAAAAAAAAAAAAAACAGCTTTCAAAAAGACAAAACAACAACAAAAAACCTAACAAAAATATACAGAGACAACCTGCAGGAGTTTCACTATATTTGGCACTATACTTTCACAATATTAATTTTCATATTCATAAAGATAATTTCATAAAACTTGAAAACTGCAAAAGTGAATGAAAATGGGTTAGAGTCATGTTTAATCAAAACAAAACGACAGCACATATTGGGCAAATCCTTCTATGTGCTGTCAAGAATGAGTTCTCATCAGCTGAAAATGCGATTCCGCAAGTCTAAGGCTTCTAGGACAAAGTGAAAGCGGTTTTACGAACCAAGCGTATTTGGACAAACAGAATGCACTTGCCCATGACAATTTCACGTTTATGAAGCGATATGATATAAAAAAACATTTTCTGACCAAAAAATGATATTTCTCATGTAAGTATTATTATTGTAAAAATATGAATTTTCATAGTCAAAATTAAATAAAAACTGTTGAAAACTGCAAAAAAGTGAATGAAAACGGGTTAGATGTCATAATTAATCAAAAACAAAACAACAGCACGTATTTGGCAAATACTTCTATGTGCTGTCAAGAATGAGTTTCGTATTTGCTAAAATGCGATTCCGCAAGTCTCCGGCTTCTGAGACGAAGAGAAAGCGGTTTTTCCAACCAAGGGAAATTGCACAAACAGAATGCACTTGCCCATGAAAATTGTACATGTTTCTAAAACGATATGATAGAACAAAACATTTTCTGACCAAATTATCATATTTTTATATATAAACATTTCAAAAATATGAATTTTCATATTATAATAATTTCATTAAAACTGTTTAAAAAGGCAAAAAGAGATTTAAAATGGGTTAGAAAGTCATAATTAAAAACGAAACAACAGCACATATCTGCCAAATCCTTCAATGTGCTGAATAGAAAGCGGTTTTTCGAACCATGCACAAACAGAATGCACTTGCCTATTATAATTTTACCTGTTTACGATGAGATATGATAGAACAAACATTTTCTGACTAAAATATGCTATTTTTTATATAAATATTATAGTTATTTTAAAAATATGCATTTTCATAGTCATAATTAAAAAAAACCTGTTGAAAAGTGCGTAAAGTGAATGAAAAATGGGTTAGATGGGTTAGAAAGTCAAAATTAATCAAAAACTAAACATATTTGGCAAATGGAAGCAAATGAAATGAACAAACATCAGACAAGGACCAAAAAAAAAAAAAAAAAAACAGCTTTCAAAAAGACAAAACAACAACAAAAAACCTAACAAAAATATACAGAGACAACCTGCAGGAGTTTCACTATATTTGGCACTATACTTTCACAATATTAATTTTCATATTCATAAAGATAATTTCATAAAACTTGAAAACTGCAAAAAGTGAATGAAAATGGGTTAGAGTCATATTTAATCAAAACAAAACGACAGCACATATTGGGCAAATCCTTCTATGTGCTGTCAAGAATGAGTTTCATCAGCTGAAAATGCGATTCCGCAAGTCTCAGGCTTCTAGGACAAAGTGAAAGCGGTTTTACGAACCAAGCGTATTTGGACAAACAGAATGCACTTGCCCATGACAATTTCACGTTTATGAAGCGATATGATATAAAAACATTTTCTGACCAAAAAATGATATTTCTCATGTAAGTATTATTATTGTAAAAATATGAATTTTCATAGTCAAAATTAAATAAAAACTGTTGAAAACTGCAGAAAAGTGAATGAAAACGGGTTAGATGTCATAATTAATCAAAACAAACATATTTGGCAAATGGAAGCAAATGAAATGAACAAACATCAGACAAGGACCAAAAAAAAAAAAAAAACAGCTTGCAAAAAGACAAAACAACAACAATAAACCTAACAAAAATATACAGAGACAACCTGCAGGAGTTTCACTATATTTGGCACTATACTTTCACAATATTAATTATCATATTCATAAAGATAATTTCATAAAAACTGTAAAAAGTGAATGAAAATGGGTTAGAGTCATATTTAATCAAAACAAAACAACAGCACATATCTGCCAAATCCTTCTATGTGCTGAATAGAAAGCGGTTTTGAACCAAGCGTATTTGGACAAACAGAATGCACTTGCCCATGACAATTTCACATGTTTATGAAGATATGATATAAAAACATTTTCTGACCAAAAATGATATTTCTCATATAAATATTATAGTTATTTTAAAAATATGCATTTTCATAGTCATAATTAAAAAAAACCTGTTGAAAAGTGCGTAAAGTGAATGAAAAATGGGTTAGATGGGTTAGAAAGTCAAAATTAATCAAAAACTAAACATATTTGGCAAATGGAAGCAAATGAAATGAACAAACATCAGACAAGGACCAAAAAAAAAAAAAAAAAACAGCTTTCAAAAAGACAAAACAACAACAAAAAACCTAACAAAAATATACAGAGACAACCTGCAGGAGTTTCACTATATTTGGCACTATACTTTCACAATATTAATTTTCATATTCATAAAGATAATTTCATAAAAACTGTTGAAAACTGCAAAAAGTGAATGAAAATGGGTTAGAGTCATATTTAATCAAAAACAAAACGACAGCACATATTGGGCAAATCCTTCTATGTGCTGTCAAGAATGAGTTTCTCATCAGCTGAAAATGCGATTCCGCAAGTCTAAGGCTTCTAGGACAAAGTGAAAGCGGTTTTACGAACCAAGCGTATTTGGACAAACAGAATGCACTTGCCCATGACAATTTCACGTTTATGAAGCGATATGATATAAAAAAACATTTTCTGACCAAAAAATGATATTTCTCATGTAAGTATTATTATTGTAAAAATATGAATTTTCATAGTCAAAATTAAATAAAAACTGTTGAAAACTGCAAAAAAGTGAATGAAAACGGGTTAGATGTCATAATTAATCAAAAACAAAACAACAGCACGTATTTGGCAAATACTTCTATGTGCTGTCAAGAATGAGTTTCTTATCAGCTGAAAATGCGATTCCGCAAGTCTCCGGCTTCTGAGACGAAGAGAAAGCGGTTTTTCCAACCAAGGGAAATTGCACAAACAGAATGCACTTGCCCGTGAAAATTGTACATGTTTCTAAAACGATATGATAGAACAAAACATTTTCTGACCAAATTATCATATTTTTTTATATAAACATTTCAAAAATATGAATTTTCATATTATAATAATTTCATTAAAACTGTTTAAAAAGGCAAAAAGAGATTTAAAATGGGTTAGAAAGTCATACTTAATCAAAAACGAAACATATCTGCCAAATCCTTCTATGTGCTGAATAGAAAGCGGTTTTTCGAACCATGCATATATGCACAAACAGAATGCACTTGCCTATTATAATTTTACCTGTTTACGATGAGATATGATAGAACAAACATTTTCTGACTAAAATATGCTATTTTTTATATAAATATTATAGTTATTTTAAAAATATGCATTTTCATAGTCATAATTAAAAAAAACCTGTTGAAAAGTGCGTAAAGTGAATGAAAAATGGGTTAGATGGGTTAGAAAGTCAAAATTAATCAAAAACTAAACATATTTGGCAAATGGAAGCAAATGAAATGAACAAACATCAGACAAGGACCAAAAAAAAAAAAAAAAAAACAGCTTTCAAAAAGACAAAACAACAACAAAAAACCTAATCAAAATATACAGAGACAACCTGCAGGAGTTTCACTATATTTGGCACTATACTTTCACAATATTAATTTTCATATTCATAAAGATAATTTCATAAAACTTGAAAACTGCAAAAAGTGAATGAAAATGGGTTAGAGTCATATTTAATCAAAACAAAACGACAGCACATATTGGGCAAATCCTTCTATGTGCTGTCAAGAATGAGTTTCATCAGCTGAAAATGCGATTCCGCAAGTCTAAGGCTTCTAGGACAAAGTGAAAGCGGTTTTACGAACCAAGCGTATTTGGACAAACAGAATGCACTTGCCCATGACAATTTCACGTTTATGAAGCGATATGATATAAAAAAACATTTTCTGACCAAAAAATGATATTTCTCATGTAAGTATTATTGTAAAAATATGAATTTTCATAGTCAAAATTAAATAAAAAAAGTTTAAAACTGCAAAAAGTGAATGAAAACGGGTTAGATGTCATAATTAATCAAAAACTAAACATATTTGGCAAATACTTCTATGTGCTGAATAGAAAGCGGTTTTTCCAACCAAGGGAAATTGCACAAACAGAATGCACTTGCCCATGAAAATTGTACATGTTTCTAAAACGATATGATAGAACAAAACATTTTCTGACCAAATTATCATATTTTTATATAAACATTTCAAAAATATGAATTTTCATATTATAATAATTTCATTAAAACTGTTTAAAAAGGCAAAAGAGATTTAAAATGGGTTAGAGTCATATTTAATCAAAACAAAACAACAGCACATATCTGCCAAATCCTTCAATGTGCTGAATAGAAAGCGGTTTTCGAACCAAGCGTATTTGGACAAACAGAATGCACTTGCCTATTATAATTTTACCTGTTTACGATGAGATATGATAGAACAAAACATTTTCTGACCAAAATATGATTTTTATATAAATATTATAGTTATTTTAAAAATATGCATTTTCATAGTCATAATTAAAAAAACCTGTTGAAAACTGCGTAAAGTGAATGAAAATGGGTTAGATGGGTTAGAAAGTCAAAATTAATCAAAAACTAAACATATTTGGCAAATGGAAGCAAATGAAATGAACAAACATCAGACAAGGACCAAAAAAAAAAAAAAAAAAAAACAGCTTTCAAAAAGACAAAACAACAACAAAAAACCTAACAAAATATACAGAGACAACCTGCAGGAGTTTCACTATATTTGGCACTATACTTTCACAATATTAATTTTCATATTCATAAAGATAATTTCATAAAAACTTGAAAACTGCAAAAGTGAATGAAAATGGGTTAGAGTCATATTTAATCAAAAACAAAACGACAGCACATATTGGGCAAATCCTTCTATGTGCTGTCAAGAATGAGTTTCTCATCAGCTGAAAATGCGATTCCGCAAGTCTCAGGCTTCTAGGACAAAGTGAAAGCGGTTTTACGAACCAAGCGTATTTGGACAAACAGAATGCACTTGCCCATGACAATTTCACGTTTATGAAGCGATATGATATAAAAAAACATTTTCTGACCAAAAAATGATATTTCTCATGTAAGTATTATTATTGTAAAAATATGAATTTTCATAGTCAAAATTAAATAAAACTGTTGAAAACTGCAAAAGTGAATGAAAACGGGTTAGATGTCATAATTAATCAAAAACAAAACAACAGCACGTATTTGGCAAATACTTCTATGTGCTGTCAAGAATGAGTTTCGTATTTGCTAAAATGCGATTCCGCAAGTCTCCGGCTTCTGAGACGAAGAAAGCGGTTTTTCCAACCAAGGAAATTGCACAAACAGAATGCACTTGCCCGTGAAAATTGTACATGTTTCTAAAACGATATGATAGAACAAAACATTTTCTGACCAAATTATCATATTTTTTTATATAAACATTTCAAAAATATGAATTTTCATATTATAATAATTTCATTAAAACTGTTTAAAAAGGCAAAAAGAGATTTAAAATGGGTTAGAAAGTCATAATTAATCAAAACAAAACAACAGCACATATCTGCCAAATCCTTCAATGTGCTGAATAGAAAGCGGTTTTTCGAACCATGCATATATGCACAAACAGAATGCACTTGCCTATTATAATTTTACCTGTTTACGATGAGATATGATAGAACAAACATTTTCTGACTAAAATATGCTATTTTTTATATAAATATTATAGTTATTTTAAAAATATGCATTTTCATAGTCATAATTAAAAAAAACCTGTTGAAAAGTGCGTAAAGTGAATGAAAAATGGGTTAGATGGGTTAGAAAGTCAAAATTAATCAAAAACTAAACATATTTGGCAAATGGAAGCAAATGAAATGAACAAACATCAGACAAGGACCAAAAAAAAAAAAAAAAAAACAGCTTTCAAAAAGACAAAACAACAACAAAAAACCTAACCAAAATATACAGAGACAACCTGCAGGAGTTTCACTATATTTGGCACTATACTTTCACAATATTAATTTTCATATTCATAAAGATAATTTCATAAAAACTGTTGAAAACTGCAAAAGTGAATGAAAATGGGTTAGAGTCATATTTAATCAAAAACAAAACGACAGCACATATTGGGCAAATCCTTCTATGTGCTGTCAAGAATGAGTTTCTCATCAGCTGAAAATGCGATTCCGCAAGTCTAAGGCTTCTAGGACAAAGTGAAAGCGGTTTTACGAACCAAGCGTATTTGGACAAACAGAATGCACTTGCCCATGACAATTTCACGTTTATGAAGCGATATGATATAAAAAAACATTTTCTGACCAAAAAATGATATTTCTCATGTAAGTATTATTATTGTAAAAATATGAATTTTCATAGTCAAAATTAAATAAAAACTGTTGAAAACTGCAGAAAAGTGAATGAAAACGGGTTAGATGTCATAATTAATCAAAAACAAAACAACAACACGTATTTGGCAAATGGAAGCAAATGAAATGAACAAACATCAGTCAAGGACCAAAAAAAAAAAAAAAAAACAGCTTTCAAAAAGACAAAACAACAACAATAAACCTAACAAAAATATACAGAGACAACCTGCAGGAGTTTCACTATATTTGGCACTATACTTTCACAATATTAATTATCATATTCATAAAGATAATTTCATAAAAACTGTAAAAAGTGAATGAAAATGGGTTAGAGTCATATTTAATCAAAAACAAAACGACAGCACATATTGGGCAAATCCTTCTATGTGCTGTCAAGTATGAGTTTCTTATCAGCTTAAAATGCGATTCCGCAAGTCTCAGGCTTCTAGGACAAAGTGAAAGCGGTTTTACGAACCAAGCGTATTTGGACAAACAGAATGCACTTGCCCATGACAATTTCACATGTTTATGAAGCGATATGATATAAAAAAACATTTTCTGACCAAAAAATGATATTTCTCATGTAAGTATTATTATTGTAAAAATATGAATTTTCATAGTCAAAATTAAATAAAACTGTTGAAAACTGCAAAAGTGAATGAAAACGGGTTAGATGTCATAATTAATCAAAAACAAAACAACAGCACGTATTTGGCAAATACTTCTATGTGCTGTCAAGAATGAGTTTCGTATTTGCTAAAAATGCGATTCCGCAAGTCTCCGGCTTCTGAGACGAAGAGAAAGCGGTTTTTCCAACCAAGGGAAATTGCACAAACAGAATGCACTTGCCCGTGAAAATTGTACATGTTTCTAAAACGATATGATAGAACAAAACATTTTCTGACCAAATTATCATATTTTTTTATATAAACATTTCAAAAATATGAATTTTCATATTATAATAATTTCATTAAAACTGTTTAAAAAGGCAAAAAGAGATTTAAAATGGGTTAGAAAGTCATACTTAATCAAAAACGAAACATATCTGCCAAATCCTTCTATGTGCTGAATAGAAAGCGGTTTTTCGAACCATGCATATATGCACAAACAGAATGCACTTGCCTATTATAATTTTACCTGTTTACGATGAGATATGATAGAACAAACATTTTCTGACTAAAATATGCTATTTTTTATATAAATATTATAGTTATTTTAAAAATATGCATTTTCATAGTCATAATTAAAAAAAACCTGTTGAAAAGTGCGTAAAGTGAATGAAAAATGGGTTAGATGGGTTAGAAAGTCAAAAGTAATCAAAAACTAAACATATTTGGCAAATGGAAGCAAATGAAATGAACAAACATCAGACAAGGACCAAAAAAAAAAAAAAAAAAACAGCTTTCAAAAAGACAAAACAACAACAAAAAACCTAACCAAAATATACAGAGACAACCTGCAGGAGTTTCACTATATTTGGCACTATACTTTCACAATATTAATTTTCATATTCATAAAGATAATTTCATAAAAACTTGAAAACTGCAAAAAGTGAATGAAAATGGGTTAGAGTCATGTTTAATCAAAAACAAAACGACAGCACATATTGGGCAAATCCTTCTATGTGCTGTCAAGAATGAGTTTCTCATCAGCTGAAAATGCGATTCCGCAAGTCTAAGGCTTCTAGGACAAAGTGAAAGCGGTTTTACGAACCAAGCGTATTTGGACAAACAGAATGCACTTGCCCATGACAATTTCACGTTTATGAAGCGATATGATATAAAAAAACATTTTCTGACCAAAAAATGATATTTCTCATGTAAGTATTATTATTGTAAAAATATGAATTTTCATAGTCAAAATTAAATAAAAACTGTTGAAAACTGCAAAAAAGTGAATGAAAACGGGTTAGATGTCATAATTAATCAAAAACAAAACAACAGCACGTATTTGGCAAATACTTCTATGTGCTGTCAAGAATGAGTTTCGTATTTGCTAAAATGCGATTCCGCAAGTCTCCGGCTTCTGAGACGAAGAGAAAGCGGTTTTTCCAACCAAGGGAAATTGCACAAACAGAATGCAAAAATTGTACATGTTTCTAAAACGATATGATAGAACAAAACATTTTCTGACCAAATTATCATATTTTTATATATAAACATTTCAAAAATATGAATTTTCATATTATAATAATTTCATTAAAACTGTTTAAAAAGGCAAAAAGAGATTTAAAATGGGTTAGAAAGTCATAATTAAAAACGAAACAACAGCACATATCTGCCAAATCCTTCAATGTGCTGAATAGAAAGCGGTTTTTCGAACCATGCACAAACAGAATGCACTTGCCTATTATAATTTTACCTGTTTACGATGAGATATGATAGAACAAACATTTTCTGACTAAAATATGCTATTTTTTATATAAATATTATAGTTATTTTAAAAATATGCATTTTCATAGTCATAATTAAAAAAAACCTGTTGAAAAGTGCGTAAAGTGAATGAAAAATGGGTTAGATGGGTTAGAAAGTCAAAATTAATCAAAAACTAAACATATTTGGCAAATGGAAGCAAATGAAATGAACAAACATCAGACAAGGACCAAAAAAAAAAAAAAACAGCTTTCAAAAAGACAAAACAACAACAAAAAACCTAACAAAAATATACAGAGACAACCTGCAGGAGTTTCACTATATTTGGCACTATACTTTCACAATATTAATTTTCATATTCATAAAGATAATTTCATAAAAACTGTTGAAAACTGCAAAAAGTGAATGAAAATGGGTTAGAGTCATATTTAATCAAAAACAAAACGACAGCACATATTGGGCAAATCCTTCTATGTGCTGTCAAGAATGAGTTTCTTATCAGCTTAAAATGCGATTCCGCAAGTCTCAGGCTTCTAGGACAAAGTGAAAGCGGTTTTACGAACCAAGCGTATTTGGACAAACAGAATGCACTTGCCCATGACAATTTCACATGTTTATGAAGCGATATGATATAAAAAAACATTTTCTGACCAAAAAATGATATTTCTCATGTAAGTATTATTATTGTAAAAATATGAATTTTCATAGTCAAAATTAAATAAAAACTGTTGAAAACTGCAGAAAAGTGAATGAAAACGGGTTAGATGTCATAATTAATCAAAAACAAAACAACAGCACGTATTTGGCAAATGGAAGCAAATGAAATGAACAAACATCAGACAAGGACCAAAAAAAAAAAAAAAAAACAGCTTTCAAAAGACAAAACAACAACAAAAACCTAACAAAATATACAGAGACAACCTGCAGGAGTTTCACTATATTTGGCACTATACTTTCACAATATTAATTATCATATTCATAAAGATAATTTCATAAAAACTGTTGAAAACTGCAAAAAGTGAATGAAAATGGGTTAGAGTCATATTTAATCAAAACAAAACGACAGCACATATTGGGCAAATCCTTCTATGTGCTGTCAAGAATGAGTTTCTTATCAGCTTAAAATGCGATTCCGCAAGTCTCAGGCTTCTAGGACAAAGTGAAAGCGGTTTTACGAACCAAGCGTATTTGGACAAACAGAATGCACTTGCCCATGACAATTTACATGTTTATGAAGATATGATATAAAAAACATTTTCTGACCAAAAATGATATTTCTCATATAAATATTATTATTTAAAAATATGAATTTTCATAGTCAAAATTAAAAAAACTGTTGAAAACTGCAAAAAGTGAATGAAAATGGGTTAGATGTCATAATTAATCAAAACAAAACAACAGCACGTATTTGGCAAATACTTCTATGTGCTGTCAAGAATGAGTTTCGTATTTGCTAAAATGCGATTCCGCAAGTCTCCGGCTTCTGAGACGAAGAGAAAGCGGTTTTTCCAACCAAGGGAAATTGCACAAACAGAATGCACTTGCCCATGACAATTTCACATGTTTATGAAGCGATATGATATAAAAAACATTTTCTGACAAATTATCATATTCATAAAGATAATTTCATAAAACTTGAAAACTGCAAAAAGTGAATGAAAATGGGTTAGAGTCATATTTAATCAAAACAAACATATTTGGCAAATACTTCTATGTGCTGTCAAGAATGAGTTTCTTATCAGCTTAAAATGCGATTCCGCAAGTCTAAGGCTTCTAGGACAAAGTGAAAGCGGTTTTCGAACCATGCATATATGCACAAACAGAATGCACTTGCCTATTATAATTTTACCTGTTTACGATGAGATATGATAGAACAAACATTTTCTGACTAAAATATGCTATTTTTTATATAAATATTATAGTTATTTTAAAAATATGCATTTTCATAGTCATAATTAAAAAAAACCTGTTGAAAAGTGCGTAAAGTGAATGAAAAATGGGTTAGATGGGTTAGAAAGTCAAAATTAATCAAAAACTAAACATATTTGGCAAATGGAAGCAAATGAAATGAACAAACATCAGACAAGGACCAAAAAAAAAAAAAAAACAGCTTTCAAAAAGACAAAACAACAACAATAAACCTAACAAAATATACAGAGACAACCTGCAGGAGTTTCACTATATTTGGCACTATACTTTCACAATATTAATTTTCATATTCATAAAGATAATTTCATAAAACTTGAAAACTGCAAAAAGTGAATGAAAATGGGTTAGAGTCATGTTTAATCAAAACAAAACGACAGCACATATTGGGCAAATCCTTCTATGTGCTGTCAAGTATGAGTTTCTTATCAGCTTAAAATGCGATTCCGCAAGTCTCAGGCTTCTAGGACAAAGTGAAAGCGGTTTTACGAACCAAGCGTATTTGGACAAACAGAATGCACTTGCCCATGACAATTTCACATATTTATGAAGCGATATGATATAAAAAAAAACATTTTCTGACCAAAAAATGATATTTCTCGTAAGTATTATTATTGTAAAAATATGAATTTTCATAGTCAAAATTAAATAAAAACTGTTGAAAACTGCAAAAGTGAATGAAAACGGGTTAGATGTCATAATTAATCAAAACAAAACAACAGCACGTATTTGGCAAATACTTCTATGTGCTGTCAAGAATGAGTTTCTTATCAGCTGAAAATGCGATTCCGCAAGTCTCCGGCTTCTGAGACGAAGAAAGCGGTTTTCGAACCATGCATATATGCACAAACAGAATGCACTTGCCCATGACAATTTTACCTGTTTACGATGAGATATGATAGAAAAACATTTTCTGACCAAAATATGATATTTTTTATATAAACATTTCAAAAATATGAATTTTCATATTATAATAATTTCATAAAACTTGAAAACTGCAAAAGTGAATGAAAATGGGTTAGAGTCATATTTAATCAAAACAAACATATTTGGCAAATACTTCTATGTGCTGAATAGAAAGCGGTTTTCGAACCAAGCGTATATGCACGTGCCCATGATAATTTACATGTTTATGAAGCGATATGATATAAAAAACATTTTCTGACCAAAATATGATATTTTTTATATAAATATTATAGTTATTTTAAAAATATGCATTTTCATAGTCATAATTAAAAAAACTGTTGAAAACTGCAAAAGTGAATGAAAATGGGTTAGATGGGTTAGAAAGTCAAAATTAATCAAAAACTAAACATATTTGGCAAATACTTCTATGTGCTGTCAAGAATGAGTTTCATCAGCTGAAAATGCGATTCCGCAAGTCTAAGGCTTCTAGGACAAAGTGAAAGCGGTTTTACGAACCAAGCGTATTTGGACAAACAGAATGCACTTGCCCATGACAATTTCACATGTTTATGAAGATATGATATAAAAAACATTTTCTGACCAAAAATGATATTTCTCATGTAAGTATTATTATTGTAAAAATATGAATTTTCATAGTCAAAATTAAATAAAAACTGTTGAAAACTGCAAAAGTGAATGAAAATGGGTTAGATGTCATAATTAATCAAAACAAAACGACAGCACATATTGGCAAATCCTTCTATGTGCTGTCAAGAATGAGTTTCTTATCAGCTGAAAATGCGATTCCGCAAGTCTCAGGCTTCTAGGACAAAGTGAAAGCGGTTTTACGAACCAAGCGTATTTGGACAAACAGAATGCACTTGCCCGTGAAAATTGTACATGTTTCTAAAACGATATGATAGAACAAAACATTTTCTGACCAAAAATGATATTTCTCATATAAATATTATTATTTAAAAATATGAATTTTCATATTCATAATAATTTCATAAAACTGTTGAAAACTGCAAAAAGTGAATGAAAATGGGTTAGATGTCATAATTAATCAAAACAAAACAACAGCACGTATTTGGCAAATACTTCTATGTGCTGTCAAGAATGAGTTCTCATCAGCTGAAAATGCGATTCCGCAAGTCTCAAGCTTCTAGGACAAAGAAAGCGGTTTTCGAACCATGCACAAACAGAATGCACTTGCCCGTGAAAATTGTACATGTTTCTAAAACGATATGATAGAACAAAACATTTTCTGACCAAAAATGATATTTCTCATATAAATATTATTATTGTAAAAATATGAATTTTCATAGTCATAATTAAAAAAACTGTTGAAAACTGCAAAAAGTGAATGAAAATGGGTTAGATGGGTTAGAAAGTCATAATTAATCAAAACAAAACGACAGCACATATTGGGCAAATCCTTCTATGTGCTGTCAAGAATGAGTTTCTTATCAGCTTAAAATGCGATTCCGCAAGTCTCCGGCTTCTGAGACGAAGAAAGCGGTTTTCGAACCATGCATATATGCACAAACAGAATGCACTTGCCCATGAAAATTGTACATGTTTCTAAAACGATATGATAGAACAAAACATTTTCTGACCAAATTATCATATTTTTATATATAAACATTTCAAAAATATGAATTTTCATATTATAATAATTTCATTAAAACTGTTTAAAAAGGCAAAAAGAGATTTAAAATGGGTTAGAAAGTCATAATTAAAAACGAAACAACAGCACATATCTGCCAAATCCTTCAATGTGCTGAATAGAAAGCGGTTTTTCGAACCATGCACAAACAGAATGCACTTGCCTATTATAATTTTACCTGTTTACGATGAGATATGATAGAACAAACATTTTCTGACTAAAATATGCTATTTTTTATATAAATATTATAGTTATTTTAAAAATATGCATTTTCATAGTCATAATTAAAAAAAACCTGTTGAAAAGTGCGTAAAGTGAATGAAAAATGGGTTAGATGGGTTAGAAAGTCAAAATTAATCAAAAACTAAACATATTTGGCAAATGGAAGCAAATGAAATGAACAAACATCAGACAAGGACCAAAAAAAAAAAAAAAAAAACAGCTTTCAAAAAGACAAAACAACAACAAAAAACCTAACAAAAATATACAGAGACAACCTGCAGGAGTTTCACTATATTTGGCACTATACTTTCACAATATTAATTTTCATATTCATAAAGATAATTTCATAAAAACTGTTGAAAACTGCAAAAAGTGAATGAAAATGGGTTAGAGTCATATTTAATCAAAACAAAACGACAGCACATATTGGGCAAATCCTTCTATGTGCTGTCAAGAATGAGTTTCTCATCAGCTGAAAATGCGATTCCGCAAGTCTAAGGCTTCTAGGACAAAGTGAAAGCGGTTTTACGAACCAAGCGTATTTGGACAAACAGAATGCACTTGCCCATGACAATTTCACGTTTATGAAGCGATATGATATAAAAAAACATTTTCTGACCAAAAAATGATATTTCTCATGTAAGTATTATTATTGTAAAAATATGAATTTTCATAGTCAAAATTAAATAAAAACTGTTGAAAACTGCAGAAAAGTGAATGAAAACGGGTTAGATGTCATAATTAATCAAAAACAAAACAACAACACGTATTTGGCAAATGGAAGCAAATGAAATGAACAAACATCAGTCAAGGACCAAAAAAAAAAAAAAAAAAAACAGCTTTCAAAAAGACAAAACAACAACAAAAAACCTAACAAAAATATACAGAGACAACCTGCAGGAGTTTCACTATATTTGGCACTATACTTTCACAATATTAATTATCATATTCATAAAGATAATTTCATAAAACTGTTGAAAACTGCAAAAAGTGAATGAAAATGGGTTAGAGTCATATTTAATCAAAAACAAAACGACAGCACATATTGGGCAAATCCTTCTATGTGCTGTCAAGAATGAGTTTCTTATCAGCTTAAAATGCGATTCCGCAAGTCTCAGGCTTCTAGGACAAAGTGAAAGCGGTTTTACGAACCAAGCGTATTTGGACAAACAGAATGCACTTGCCCATGACAATTTCACATGTTTATGAAGCGATATGATATAAAAAAACATTTTCTGACCAAAAAATGATATTTCTCATGTAAGTATTATTATTGTAAAAATATGAATTTTCATAGTCAAAATTAAATAAAACTGTTGAAAACTGCAAAAAGTGAATGAAAACGGGTTAGATGTCATAATTAATCAAAACAAAACAACAGCACGTATTTGGCAAATACTTCTATGTGCTGTCAAGAATGAGTTTCTTATCAGCTTAAAATGCGATTCCGCAAGTCTCCGGCTTCTGAGACGAAGAGAAAGCGGTTTTTCCAACCAAGGGAAATTGCACAAACAGAATGCACTTGCCCGTGAAAATTGTACATGTTTCTAAAACGATATGATAGAACAAAACATTTTCTGACCAAATTATCATATTTTTTTATATAAACATTTCAAAAATATGAATTTTCATATTATAATAATTTCATTAAAACTGTTTAAAAAGGCAAAAAGAGATTTAAAATGGGTTAGAAAGTCATACTTAATCAAAACGAAACATATCTGCCAAATCCTTCTATGTGCTGAATAGAAAGCGGTTTTTCGAACCATGCATATATGCACAAACAGAATGCACTTGCCTATTATAATTTTACCTGTTTACGATGAGATATGATAGAACAAACATTTTCTGACTAAAATATGCTATTTTTTATATAAATATTATAGTTATTTTAAAAATATGCATTTTCATAGTCAAAATTAAATAAAAACCTGTTGAAAAGTGCGTAAAGTGAATGAAAAATGGGTTAGATGGGTTAGAAAGTCAAAATTAATCAAAAACTAAACATATTTGGCAAATGGAAGCAAATGAAATGAACAAACATCAGACAAGGACCAAAAAAAAAAAAAAAAAACAGCTTTCAAAAAGACAAAACAACAACAAAAAACCTAACCAAAATATACAGAGACAACCTGCAGGAGTTTCACTATATTTGGCACTATACTTTCACAATATTAATTTTCATATTCATAAAGATAATTTCATAAAACTTGAAAACTGCAAAAGTGAATGAAAATGGGTTAGAGTCATGTTTAATCAAAACAAAACGACAGCACATATTGGGCAAATCCTTCTATGTGCTGTCAAGAATGAGTTTCTCATCAGCTGAAAATGCGATTCCGCAAGTCTAAGGCTTCTAGGACAAAGTGAAAGCGGTTTTACGAACCAAGCGTATTTGGACAAACAGAATGCACTTGCCCATGATAATTTACATGTTTATGAAGATATGATATAAAAAACATTTTCTGACCAAAAATGATATTTCTCATGTAAATATTATTATTGTAAAAATATGAATTTTCATAGTCAAAATTAAATAAAACTGTTGAAAACTGCAAAAGTGAATGAAAATGGGTTAGATGTCATAATTAATCAAAACAAAACAACAACACGTATTTGGCAAATACTTCTATGTGCTGTCAAGAATGAGCTTCTTATAGGCTGAAAATGCGATTCCGCAAGTCTCAAGCTTCTAGGACAAAGAAAGCGGTTTTTCCAACCAAGGAAATTGCACAAACAGAATGCACTTGCCCGTGAAAATTGTACATGTTTCTAAAACGATATGATAGAACAAAACATTTTCTGACCAAATTATCATATTTTTATATATAAACATTTCAAAAATATGAATTTTCATATTATAATAATTTCATTAAAACTGTTTAAAAAGGCAAAAGAGATTTAAAATGGGTTAGAAAGTCATAATTAATCAAAAACAAAACAACAGCACATATCTGCCAAATCCTTCTATGTGCTGTCAAGAATGAGTTTCTCATCAGCTGAAAATGCGATTCCGCAAGTCTCAAGCTTCTAGGACAAAGTGAAAGCGGTTTTGAACCAAGCGTATTTGGACAAACAGAATGCACTTGCCTATTATAATTTTACCTGTTTACGATGAGATATGATAGAAAAACATTTTCTGACCAAAAATGATATTTCTCATATAAATATTATAGTTATTTTAAAAATATGAATTTTCATAGTCATAATTAAAAAAACCTGTTGAAAAGTGCGTAAAGTGAATGAAAAATGGGTTAGATGGGTTAGAAAGTCAAAATTAATCAAAAACTAAACATATTTGGCAAATGGAAGCAAATGAAATGAACAAACATCAGACAAGGACCAAAAAAAAAAAAAAAAAAAAACAGCTTTCAAAAAGACAAAACAACAACAAAAAACCTAACAAAATATACAGAGACAACCTGCAGGAGTTTCACTATATTTGGCACTATACTTTCACAATATTAATTTTCATATTCATAAAGATAATTTCATAAAAACTGTTGAAAACTGCAAAAGTGAATGAAAATGGGTTAGAGTCATATTTAATCAAAAACAAAACGACAGCACATATTGGGCAAATCCTTCTATGTGCTGTCAAGAATGAGTTTCTCATCAGCTGAAAATGCGATTCCGCAAGTCTAAGGCTTCTAGGACAAAGTGAAAGCGGTTTTACGAACCAAGCGTATTTGGACAAACAGAATGCACTTGCCCATGACAATTTCACGTTTATGAAGCGATATGATATAAAAAAACATTTTCTGACCAAAAAATGATATTTCTCATGTAAGTATTATTATTGTAAAAATATGAATTTTCATAGTCAAAATTAAAAAAACTGTTGAAAACTGCAAAAAGTGAATGAAAACGGGTTAGATGTCATAATTAATCAAAAACAAAACAACAACACGTATTTGGCAAATGGAAGCAAATGAAATGAACAAACATCAGTCAAGGACCAAAAAAAAAAAAAAAAAAAAAAAAACAGCTTTCAAAAAGACAAAACAACAACAATAAACCTAACAAAAATATACAGAGACAACCTGCAGGAGTTTCACTATATTTGGCACTATACTTTCACAATATTAATTATCATATTCATAAAGATAATTTCATAAAAACTGTAAAAAGTGAATGAAAATGGGTTAGAGTCATATTTAATCAAAAACAAAACGACAGCACATATTGGGCAAATCCTTCTATGTGCTGTCAAGAATGAGTTTCTTATCAGCTTAAAATGCGATTCCGCAAGTCTCAGGCTTCTAGGACAAAGTGAAAGCGGTTTTACGAACCAAGCGTATTTGGACAAACAGAATGCACTTGCCCATGACAATTTCACATGTTTATGAAGCGATATGATATAAAAAAACATTTTCTGACCAAAAAATGATATTTCTCATGTAAGTATTATTATTGTAAAAATATGAATTTTCATAGTCAAAATTAAATAAAAACTGTTGAAAACTGCAGAAAAGTGAATGAAAACGGGTTCGATGTCATAATTAATCAAAAACAAAACAACAGCACGTATTTGGCAAATGGAAGCAAATGAAATGAACAAACATCAGACAAGGACCAAAAAAAAAAAAAAAAAAAACAGCTTGCAAAAAGACAAAACAACAACAAAAAACCTAACAAAAATATACAGAAACAACCTGCAGGAGTTTCACTATATTTGGCACTATACTTTCACAATATTAATTATCATATTCATAAAGATAATTTCATAAAAACTGTTGAAATCTGCAAAAAGTGAATGAAAATGGGTTAGAGTCATATTTAATCAAAAACAAAACGACAGCACATATTGGGCAAATCCTTCTATGTGCTGTCAAGTATGAGTTTCTTATCAGCTTAAAATGCGATTCCGCAAGTCTCAGGCTTCTAGGACAAAGTGAAAGCGGTTTTACGAACCAAGCGTATTTGGACAAACAGAATGCACTTGCCCATGACAATTTCACATGTTTATGAAGAGATATGATATAAAAAAAACATTTTCTGACCAAAAAATGATATTTCTCATGTATTATTATTGTAAAAATATGAATTTTCATAGTCAAAATTAAATAAAAACTGTTGAAAACTGCAAAAAAGTGAATGAAAACGGGTTAGATGTTATAATTAATCAAAAACTAAACAACAGCACGTATTTGGCAAATACTTCTATGTGCTGTCAAGAATGAGTTTCGAATTTGCTAAAAATGCGATTCCGCAAGTCTCCGGCTTCTGAGACGAAGAGAAAGCGGTTTTTCCATCCAAGGGAAATTGCACAAACAGAATGCACTTGCCCGTGAAAATTGTACATGTTTCTAAAACGATATGATAGAACAAAACATTTTCTGACCAAATTATCATATTTTTTTATATAAACATTTCAAAAATATGAATTTTTATATTATAATAATTTCATTAAAACTGTTTAAAAAGGCAAAAAGAGATTTAAAATGGGTTAGAAAGTCATACTTAATCAAAAACGAAACATATCTGCCAAATCCTTCTATGTGCTGAATAGAAAGCGGTTTTTCGAACCATGCACAAACAGAATGCACTTGCCTATTATAATTTTACCTGTTTACGATGAGATATGATAGAACAAACATTTTCTGACTAAAATATGCTATTTTTTATATAAATATTATAGTTATTTTAAAAATATGCATTTTCATAGTCATAATTAAAAAAAACCTGTTGAAAAGTGCGTAAAGTGAATGAAAAATGGGTTAGATGGGTTAGAAAGTCAAAATTAATCAAAAACTAAACATATTTGGCAAATGGAAGCAAATGAAATGAACAAACATCAGACAAGGACCAAAAAAAAAAAAAAAAACAGCTTTCAAAAAGACAAAACAACAACAAAAAACCTAACAAAATATACAGAGACAACCTGCAGGAGTTTCACTATATTTGGCACTATACTTTCACAATATTAATTTTCATATTCATAAAGATAATTTCATAAAAACTTGAAAACTGCAAAAAGTGAATGAAAATGGGTTAGAGTCATATTTAATCAAAAACAAAACGACAGCACATATTGGGCAAATCCTTCTATGTGCTGTCAAGAATGAGTTTCTCATCAGCTGAAAATGCGATTCCGCAAGTCTCAGGCTTCTAGGACAAAGTGAAAGCGGTTTTACGAACCAAGCGTATTTGGACAAACAGAATGCACTTGCCCATGACAATTTCACATGTTTATGAAGAGATATGATATAACAAAACATTTTTTGACCAAAAAATGATATTTCTCATGTAAATATTATTGTTATTTAAAAAATATGAATTTTCATAGTCAAAATTAAATAAAAACTGTTGAAAACTGCAAAAAGTGAATGAAAACGGGTTAGATGTCATAATTAATAAAAAACAAAACAACAGCACGTATTTGGCAAATACTTCTATGTGCTGAATAGAAAGCGGTTTTTCGAACCATGCATATATGCACAAACAGAATGCACGTGCCTATTATAATTTTACATGTTTACGATGAGATATGATAAAACAAACATTTTCTGACTAAAATATGCTATTTTTTTATATAAATATTATAGTTATTTTAAAAATATGAATTTTCATATTATAATAATTTCATAAAAACTTGAAAACTGCAAAAGTGAATGAAAATGGGTTAGATGGGTTAGAAAGTCATAATTAATCAAAAACGAAACATATTTGTCTATGTGCTGTCAAGAATGATATCTTCGCCGTTGGAAATGCGAATCCGCAAGTCCCAGGCTTCTAGGACAAAGAGAAAGCGCTTTTTCGAACCAATCGAATCTGCACAAACAGAATGCACTTGACCATGAGAAATGTACATGTTTCTAAAAAGATATGATAGAATCAAACATTTTCTGACCAAAATATATTTTCATATAAACATTTCAAAAATATGAATTTTTATATTCATAATAATTTCATAAAAACTGTTTAAAACGTGAATGAAAATGGGTTAGAAAGTCATAATTAATCAAAAATGAAACAACAGCTCATATTTGGCAAACCATTCTATGTGCTGTCAAGAATGAGTTTCTTATCTGCTGAAAATGCGATTCCGCAGGTCTCAGGCTTCTATGACGAAAAGAAAGCGGTTTGTCGAACCAAGCGTATTTGCACAAACAGAATGCAATTGCACCTAATCATTTTACATGTTTCTGATAAGATATGATAGAACAAAACATATTTTGACCAAAATGTTATTTTTCATATAAACATTTTAGTTATTGAAAAATTATTAAATTTCTTATTCATAATGATAATTTCATAAAAACTGTTGAAAACTGCAAAAAGTGAATGAAAATGTTTTAGATGTCAAAATTAATCAAAAACGAAACAACAGCACATATTGGGCAAATCCTTCCATGTGCTGTTAAGAATCAGTTTTTTAGCCGCTGAAAATGCGATTCCGCAAGTCTCAAGCTTCTAAGACGAAGAGAAAGCGGTTTTTCGATCCAAGCGTATTTGCACAAAAAGAATGCACTTGCACCTGATCATTGTACATGTTTTTAAAAAGATATGAATAGAACAAAACATTTTCTGACCAAAATATCATATTTTTTATATAAACGTTGTAGTTATTTCAAAAATATGAATTTTTTTATATTCATAATTTCATAAAAACTGTTTAAAAAGGCAAAAAGTAAATGAAAATGGGTTAGGCAGTCATATTTAATCAAAATCGGAACGACAGCACATATTTGGCAAATCCTTTTATGTGCTGTCACGAATGAGTTTCTAATCCGCTAAAAATGCGATTCCGCAGGTCTCAGGCTTGTAGGCCAAAGAGAAAGCGGTTTTTTGAACAAAGGGAATTTGCACAAACAGAATGCACTTGCCCATGAAAATTTTACATGTTTCTAAAAATATATGATAAAACAAAACATTTTCTGAACAAAATATCATATTTTTCATATAAATTGTTTTTAAAAAATAATAATTTTTCATATTCATAAAGAAAATTTCATAAACACTGTTGAAAACTGCAAAAAGTGAATGAAAATGTGTTAGTCATATTTAATCAAAAACGACAGCACATATTAGGCAAATCCTTCTATGTGCTGTCAAGAATGAGTTTCTTATCTGTTGAAAATGCGATACCGCAAGTCTTCATTCTAAAACGAAGATAAAACGGTTTTTCCAACCAAGCGTATTTGCACAAACAGAATGCACCTGATAATTGTACATGTTTCTAAAAAGATATGAATAGAACAAAACATTTTCTGACCAAAAAATGATATTTCTCATATAAATCTTATTGTTATTTAAAACATATGAATTTTCAATGTAATGTGGCCAGTGGTATAAATCATTTTTTTGCCTTTAGTTTTCACTGTGCTGAAATTGTGTGTGGCCCTTTAAAAGATCGCCAGTCTAGGCTCGCGAGATTTCCCTTTCACATGCGCGAAAAATAGAACAGCCATTTTTTGGAGAACTTTGTGGAGCAGTCGCATGCTGTGTGTTGTTTCGATATTGAGGAGGATTTATTCTAAAATGGTGCTGTTCCTCCTGATGAGATCGGTTCGAGTACAAGCTGCGTGATCCTCGTGTCACGTGCAAATACAAGTTTCTGTCACTACCGTATTTTATTTAATTTATTTCCTTTATCGTATTCTTGCTTATTTTTGTTTTGTTATATTGTCTGACCCTGTGTGTGCAGTAAATTGGGTGAGAAAAGTTTTTGTTAAACAATCCCTTAGATTGTGTACATTCTTAACACTCAAGATGTCTTTTGGTGTTTTGTTTAAGTGTAATTTATTGAGTGTGCATCTGATGCTGGGATTCTAACCAGTGTTTATCTGCTGTAAATTGCTGTTAAGATTTGATTTTGTTACACTGCATTTTGGTAAAACATTATTTTGTAATAGTTTATTCTCTTTCTTTTATTTTTGTTTGCTGATGTTCCCACCGACCACTGTAAACCGAAAGTAAAAAACAGCAGTCAGATAAACCTCTTAATACAAATTAGCTTATCTGTTGCCGTGTGTCTTTCTTTCTTTATCACCCGGTTACATTTTTGGTACCAGGAGTGGGGTAATCTGACGGTCGGGAACAGTACAGTGTCGATCGCACCATTGTTTTGTTTTGTTTTGTTTTAAAAAAAATTCAAAATACGGTAGTGGCTGGTGCTTGAGTTGCAGGACTCGCAGTGGGAGTGGTCAGCTGTGTGGTGTTCATCCAAGTGCTGGAGACGTCGGCCGAGGGTTTGAGGCCAAGGGACGGGTAAACTGGAGGGAGAGGAGGCATCACTAGCTGCTACTAAACTGTGTGGTTGCGGATCCGGAACCAGTGACGTGTGTTTTGCAGGAGTGGACGAGAGTGTTATATGCACATTACAGACAGTATATCCTTTTAACTGGGAAACAAAGAGCTTCTCACAAAGACTATGTGTTGTTGAAAAGACTTTTAAGCATGTCACAGCGAGAGGAAGAGGCTGGGATAGAACATGGTGCTGCTAGTGGGGAGGGTGTGGGTAATGTGCAGGAACAGATACAAGAGCTCAGTAGAAAGCCTGCTGAAGCTATATCAGCTATTGCCAACTTAAGTAGAGAACCAACTAGGTCCTATGTATATGTGCCCAGAGAGCGCCACATTCAGCCTTTTAGTGGTGATCTATGCAAAGATGGTAGAAATGTGGATGAGTTTATTGAAGAGGTGGAAAGAGTGCTGCTTGTGAGAAATCAAACACCTGAAGACCAAGCTGATTTTGTTCTTTCTCTGTTAAAAGGTGCTGCTGTAGAAGAGGTTAGATTAAGGCAAGTTTGGCAGCCTCCACGAACAGAGGACATTGTCTTGTTTCCCCTCCCTCAGGGGCAGACAGTGGTACTATTTCTGGTGCGAGTTGTGAATCTCTCTACAGAGGATATATGGCTGCAGCCTCGCGCCCGGCAGGGGTATTCTCTCTCCTGTTGAATCATTATGTTCTGGAGAGGGTTGTGAAGTAAAGTTCAAGCGAGTCGCAGTTGGGGTGGAGGAGATTACCGTGAGCACAGAGGAGAGACAAGTGGTGGCAGAGGGCTTACCAGACTTACTTACCGAGCTGAGTTTGGGTGGAACTGCGACGGCATTCCACCTACCCAATATGGGGAAGTCAGGGAACACATCACTAAGATTCTCCAAAAAGGGGTCCCTAAGCCTAGTAGTTGTCCGTTCGCATCACCCATAGTACTCGTGTGGAAAACAGATGGAAACTTGAGATTGTGCGTGGACTACAGGCACTTAAACGGCAAAACGAAGCGAGATGCTTTCCCCTTACCTTGCAGTGATGAGAGTTTTGATGCTTTGCAGGGTGCGAAATTCTTCTCCGCCATCGACTTGGCTAGTGGGTACCATCAGATAGCCGTGCGGAAACAAGACCAACCTAGGAGTGTTGTACAGCTTTTGAACTGTTAAAGGAGAAGCTTACTTCGGCCCCAGTCTTGGGTTTTGCAGATTTCTCTCTTCCGTTGAGACTGATGCTAGCAAAGACGGTTTAGGTGCTATCCTTTACCAACAACAAGGGAACTCTAAGCGAGTGATTGCCTATGCAAGTCGTCGGCTACGCAATGCAGAGAGAAACGATAGGCATTATAGCAGTATGAAGCTTGAACTGCTAGCCCTTAAGTGGGCGGTTTCAGAAAAGTTCAGGGGGTACCTGTAAGGTGCGAAATTTGTGGTTGTTACCGACAACAACCCATTATGTCATCTGAATACAGCAAAGCTGGGTGCCATTGAGCAAAGGTGGGTAGCTCAATTAGCTGTTTTCGATTTTGAGGTACAGTATCGTCCTGGACGCCCTCTCTAGGCACCCGTTAGCAGGGGAGTTTGACAGTTCGGAAGAGTTTAATGACTGTGTTGCCATCTGTAATGTGCTCAATAGGGGTACATCTTTAGACCCTAATTTGTTGATTGCGGGTGACCAGTGTTGCAAGGTTAGACAGATCCGGGCCTGGGAGGGTAGTCCAGGAAAAAGTGACATTCAGGAGTGTACGTTTGCTCTTCCAGGTTATACCATGGCTCAGTTGAAGGAATTTTAGTTAAGTGACCCTGTTCTGGGTTCCTTCAATGAATTTTGGGGTAGCCAGAGAAAGCCTACTAATCGTGAGAGACGCAACTTACCTAGGCCTGTGTTGTCGCTGTTGAAGCAGTGGAAATATATCCAAGTGTTGTTTTTGTTAAACAATTCCTTAGATTGTGTACATTCTTAACACTCAAGATGTCTTTTGGTGTTTTGTTTAAGTGTAATTTAATGAGTGTGCATCTGATGCTGGGATTCTAACCAGTGTTTATCTGCTGTAAATCGCTGTTAAGATTTGATTTTGTTACACTACATTTTGGTAAAACATTATTTTGTAATAGTTTATTCTCTTTCATTTATTTTTGTTTGCTGATGTTCCCACAGACAGCTGTAAAAAATAAAATAAAAAAAGGCAGTCAGATAAACCCCCTTATTAAAAATGAGCTATTCTGTTGCCGTGTGTCTTTCTTTCTTTATCACCCGGTTACAGTAATAATTAAATAAAAACTGTTGAAAACTGCAAAAAGTGAATGAAAATGGGTTAGATGTCAAAATTAATCAAACAGAATGCACTTGAACCTGATAGTTGTACGTTTCTAAAAAGATATGAATCGAACAAAACATTTTCTGCCCAAAATATCATATTTTTCATATAAACGTTGTAGTTTTTTCAAAAATATGAATTTTCATATTCATTATTTCATAAAACTGTTTAAAAAGTCAAAAAGTAAATGAAAATGGGTTAGAAAGTCATAATTACTCAAAAACGAACCAACAACACATATTTGGCAACTCCTTCTATGTGCTGTCAAGAATGACTTACGTTTTTGCTGAAAATGCGATTCCGCAAGTCTCAGGCTTCTAGGACAAAGCGAAAGCGGTTTTACGAACCAAGCGTATTTGCACATACAGAATGCACTTGCCCATGACAACTTCACATGTTTATGAAGAGATATGATAAAACATTTTCTGACTAAAACAATATATTTCTCATATAAATATTATTGTTATTTAAAAAATATGAATTTTTATATTCATAAAGATAATTTCATAAAAACTGTTAAAAACTGCAAAATGTGAATGAAAACGGGTTAGATGTCATAATTAATCAAAAACAAAACGACAGCACAAATTAGGCTATGTGCTGTCAAGAATGAGTTTCTTATCCGATGAAAATGCGATTCCGCAAGTCTCAGGCTTCTAGGACCAATAGAAAGCGTTTTTTTTTAACCAAGCGTATTTGCACAAACAGAATGCACTTGCACATTTTACATGTTTCTGATAAGATAGAACAAAACTCTTTCTGTCCAAAATATGTTATTTTTCATATAAACATTTTATTTATTTCAAAAATATTAATTTTCATATTAATAATGATAATTTCATAAAAACTGTTGAAAACACGTTCTCACTCCCAACTCGTCACATATGGACGCTTGGGCAGGATCCCCTGGAGTCACATTTTGACGCACTGGGTATCCCTTTAGCGTCGTTTTTCAACGTGCAGGGATTCCCATAGACTTCTGTAGATCTCTGAACCGAAACCTGCGGCGTTGAAATTTGACGTGTTGGGGAATCAGACTGCAGTCCGTTTTGGGTTATGAATGGGATCGGGACTACGTTAATAAGAATAAAAAAGAATAGCTTTCTATAAATTAATTATGGCAGGGCTACTCAATCCAGGTCATGTTTGTTTTGTTTTTTTTCCCACATTTTCTATCTCTAAAACTGCCTCTTCCTCAACAACTACCTGCATGTCTTCCCTCACCACGTTTATTTATTTATAAGGACTTATTTATTTATTTATTTATTTATTTATTTATTTATTCATCAGTGGCGCTGACGTCATTGTATGGAGATCCCATGCTCCATTGCGATTTTCCACTCGGTAAGTTTTTTTTCCCACATTTTCTATCTCTAAAACTGCCTCTTCCTCAACAACTACCTGCATGTCTTCCCTCACCACGTTTATTTATTTATAAGGACTTATTTATTTATTTATTTATTTATTTATTTATTTATTTATTCATCAGTGGCGCTGATGTCATTGTATGGAGATCCCATGCTCCATTGCGATTTTCCACTCGGTAAGTACCACTGTTTATATCATTAATATAATTGGGAACAATCCCTACAATTTACTGAACAAAAACTGTTCATACTGATTGTATGCTATTTGGAAATTGTGTGTTTTAAGTTATCAAAATGACAGTAGCACTTTAATACTTTAGCCATTTATAAATGTTCAGATAAGGAACAGGGTTGCCAGATTGGTGTGTTTTCCAGTAATTGTTTTACAAATCCACACAAAAAACTCTAATAAATACACAAAGCTTAGCAATAACAATACAAATTAATTTTAACAATTAATTAATAAAAAAAACCATAATACTGTGGAGCATCACATATTTACAATATAATAAAGCAAATTAAGTGTTCTTGTCTAAAGAAGGTTAGGTTAGGGTTAGTCATCTAGGGTTAGGGTCACCAACATGGTGCCATATGAGTAGCCCCCTTGTCTAAAAATAACTGTTTCCTACTTTGTTAAATCATTGTTGATAATTATTGTGAGAAATCATTAACATTATCAGTGTCTTCACATAGATGAATATCATTAATTATAAATAATAACATAATATATGGTAAACTGAGCAAATTTGTTATTTCAGATCAAACTGAAAACTGTGTGTATCAAACTGGTAGCCCTTCACATTAATCGGTACCTACGAAGCAGCTCTCAGTTTCAAAAAGGTTGATGAACCCTGGTGTAGTTCATCTATGGTTAGAGTGTTGGTCATCTGCCAACACTGTGAAGAAAAAATTGGTAAAAATGTAAGGTGTTCAATTCTGAATTCTAAATCTTTTTTTTTTCTCTTATCAGGTCCTTCAGATTTGCCAGCTTCAAACATTCCTCTTTTATTTTAATCCCCTTACCACACACACACACACACACACACACTAGCAAAAGGCACTTTTAAGAGCCACGTCTGTCTTGTTAACCTGCTCTCTCTCTCTCTCTCTCTCTCTCTCTCTCTCTCTCACTGTTTACATCTGTAGATGTTATATCTGTCTATCTTTCTGTATATTTCTGTGTATATTTCTTGTAAAATTATGACTAGGCCAAAATTCAGGCCCTGTCCATCTTGCCAGACTCCCAGTCATGCAAGCAGGAAAACTAGTCTTGTCTGTTTTGAAAGTCTGTCCACTAAACAAAAAATAAAAGACAAAGTGGTGTCACTGGATAGGCAGTGGGGACAGTCTATCATGAAAAGCAGAAATGCTGGGCGTATAATTGATTCTGCCCATATTGCGGTAAGTAAAAATGCTAGTTTTTCACTTGTTATTTAAAGTGCCTATGTTTGTCATAAAGTGAATATTATAGACTAGTACCAGTATGATGTGGCCTTCATAAACCCATTTAACTTAGTCTTCTTTGTATGAAATAAAACTTATCATTATGTTGGCAATGGTAAAAATGTTGACAAAAAAAGTAGATATATATATATATATATATATATATATTCCTCATACTGTATACAGCTGTTACCGTATACAGCTGTTCATACCATGGAAATCAATAGGCCATTGGTTTAGAAAAAAAAATTCACTAATCAATAAACTAATCTACATAAGGAAAGCTCCAGAAAGAAATCTATAACTGTTAAATTGTATTTTTAATGAGAAGAAATAAATATATAACTGAACTGTTATAACCCACCTGAAGCTGGTAGATCCTGTAATTACTATATTTGGACAATTAAGTGGGACGTTTATTTTGAAGGGGTGTGGCTGGATTAACTTTTAGGCAAAAATAGAAGGTGCTTCATGTTGCAAACTGTTTTACTGTCATTATGAGTTTACTAATACTGTCACTGAACAATGAGGTATTGCTATGGTTCAAGAAATTCACAATTTAACGAGATCCTAAACAGAACACTACAGCACAAGTATACACTTTAATGAACTACAAATTACAGCACCATGTTTTCCTGTCCCATTGATAGAGTGACAAAGGCTTATGGGTAATGTAGTTGTAAAATCTAGTAATTAAATGAAGTAAACACTAAGTTTAATGAACAAATGAATATCTAAATATGTTCATTGTGCAAACCTTTGATATATTTGAGAGCCAGGTTAAAATGTGGCATTTTACTTAGAACACTTTTTAAAACACATTTTATTTTTACGAACTGTTTATATACGCTATTTTTAAAAGCATTCACTCGTCTGCCTTCACATGCAAATGAATTTGAGTAACAGCCGATTCTTAATCTATAGGATTTAATATGATGTTGGCCCAAACTTTGCAGCTACAACAGCTTCAACTCTTCTGGGAAGGCTGGTCACAAGGTTTAAGAGTGTGTTGGTGAGAATTTTTGACCATTTCTCCAGAAGCACATTTGTGAGGTCAGACACTGATGTTGGACAAGAAGGCCTGGATTACGGTCTCAGATCTAATTCATCCCAAATGTGTTCTATCGGGTTGAAGTCAGGACTCTTGTGCAGGACAGTCGAGTTCTTCCACACTAAACTCACTCATCCATGTCTTTATGGATCTTGCTTTCTGCACTTGTGCTCAGTCATGTTGGAACAGGAACGGGCCGTCCCCAATCTGTTCCGACAAAGTAGGTAGCATGAAACTGTCCAAAATGTCCTGAAGCATTAAGTGTTTCTTTCACTGGAGGTAAGGGGCCGAGCTCAACTATTTAAAAACAACCCCACATAATAATCCCCCTCCACCAAACTTTACACTTGGCACAATGCAGTCAGACAAGTACCATTCCACTGGCAACCCCCAAACCAGGCTTGTCTATAGGATTGCCAGACAGTGAAGCGTAATTAGTCACTCCAGAGAACAAGTCTTCACTGCTCTAGAGTCCAGGGGTGGCATGCTTTACACCACTGCATCCCATGCTTTGCATTGCACTTGCTGATGTAAGGCTTGGATGCAGCTGCTTGACCATGAACCTCTCTGTGCACTGTTCAGCTAATCTGATGGGCACATAAAGTTTGGAGGACTGTAGCTACTGACCCTGCAGAAAGTTGATGATTACTGTGCACTATGTGTCTAAGCATCCTCTAAACCGCTCTGTGGTTTTACATGTTCTATTACTTCGTGGCTGAGTTGCTGTTGTTCCCAATTGCTTCCACTTTGTTATAACACCTTTAAAAGTTTACTGTGGAATATTTAGTCATGAGGAAATTTCATGACTGAACTTACTGCACAGGTGGCATCCTGCTTTTACAAACAATTATGAAAGAATGGGTTGCTCTCAGGAGCTCAGTGAATTCCAGCATGGTACCAAGGTCTGCATAATTGGAACACATGAATAGCAAAACAGCAATAAATGAACTTGCATTTAGTGTTGGAAAATAAGGATTCCTCCTTATCATAATACATTTCTTTGTCTTGCTTGTCTATGTCCTTATTATAATCTGCTTATTCTATGTCTATAAACAGGTTTCAACTGTTATACAGTGCCCTAATCTAGAACACAGGCATGTGGCCAGTTGTTTTTCCTCAGCCCAGGGATGAAGACCTAAAATTTCATTCGAAGTTTTTAGATGCAAAAGCCTGTAAGTGGTGTTTACATTTTTCTTCTGAAATTGACATTTTCTCAGGCTCCTAGGTTATTTTTATTGCCATTCAAGAGAATAAACTGAACATAAACATTGGCACCTAAGAAAAATGCTAATTTTATTTTAAAAAATTCCAAATGGATTAGAGGCTTTTGCACCTGAACTCTTCATATTTCCAATATGAATCAAATTTCCTATGATTGTTATTACTCATTAAACTCATGATTATTTAGTTTTGTAGTTGGTGGCGGTCATTTTCAACTATTTTGTATAGACAACTGTATCTAATTATTATTATTTTTTTACAGTTACAAATCCGAGTTATAAATCTTTGTTGGCAAATTTTTTTTTTCTTTGCATATTAACTAATTCTTTTGGTTGGCTGTAATTATTATATATGTGTAAACTACTGAGTAGTTTTATTCATACCAAAATGTATTTTATAAGCTCAGTAAAAAGTATTTTGCAGCCTAATACTTTACAACTACAAAGAGCCATGAGAAGTAACAAATCATCTAGAGTACAAGTATTTAGCCTTACAATAACACACTTAATTTCCATCACTGACCGGTTGTATTTCTACGTATGTGAAAAAAAGAGACTACACTTTGGTTATATTTATAAAATGACAAAAAAGCAGATTTTATTACACACTTTAGATTCAGGGTTAAGGTCACCGGTTCACTGTCAAGAAAAAAAAAAGGTTTTTACATTACAGTTCATCATCAGTGTAACAAACTCAATGACCCCGGACTGGAAGAAAGACAGACAGGCAATAGTTCACCAAGCAGAGCCATCTTTATTCACTTTCGTTTTCACCCTGGCGCGTCCAGTATTCACGCCAGGGCTCACCCACACACTCGCGGCTCGGGACGCCCTTCCTTCCCGACGTTCGCCGGCAGTCTCTTCCGGATCGGCACGCGCTTCCTTCGGCGTCCGCCCGTCTCACTCGCAGATCGGCCGGTTTTCTCTCTCAGCGCCGCCCGAGTTTCCTCACGGGCCGGCACGCCTTTTCTTGCGTCCACCCTAGATCACCCGCCGACACGTCTTTCCACCGGCACCCGCTCGCGCTTCGTCCCCGTTCGGTGACCCTTCCTCACGTCTCTCTGCTTGGTGGCACTCTCCTCGAGGTTGGCGTCTCTCTCCTTTTTATTGGTGTTGCCGGACTGGAAAAGAGCGCACTGATTACTCTCATCAGCTGCAGGTGTTTCTTACCGCTCGTTCCGTCCGGCTCCGCCCTCCACTCGCGCCCCGCTGCCACAATCAGAATTTTCAAAGTCACTTTCACTGTCATAGTCATCAGGTGACGATTTGTTTAAAAAGGTTGATGTTCTCTGCTCCAGACAAAACATGCAGGTAACAGTCTCTTGCTTGCACCCTCATATCTCTGATTTTACATTGCTTTCTGTGGATGATGCTCTGCAGACCTTTCAAACCTTCTTCACTTAGGCCACATTGCTAATTTTAAAAAGAAGAACAAAATAACATTAAGCCTCCATTAGAAACCTTATAAACAATCATCATTGTGTGTAAGTTTATTAGGGCTTTTTACTTTAATGATTAGACAGGACATGTCCTATGTAATTATAGGAATATGCACTAGTCAAAGAGACTCTTACTAATAGTAAAATAAAGATAATCAGACAGTTGTGATGGCTGAAATAACTTAACTTATTCTTTCTCAGCTATGGAACTGGAACTGTGAGTTAATTTTCAAGAAAATCATCATTTGTGGTGGTTGTTGTTGCTGAGAAGAAATTACAACAAAAGTAACAATTACAATTAATTACAACTAAATGTATTACTAGTAACATTATATATATATATATATATATATATATATATATATATATATATATATATATATATATATATATATATATATATACATACACACACACACTAGTCATTTTCTCACCATCTGCCCACTCCTTTACATCATTGACCCAGTCTTCGCAATGGCTCTCTGTCACTGTCAGTTCGACTTTCATGGACTCTAGGTTTTGCAACTGGCTTTGCAGAGCTTTCGTGGTCTGAAATGACAAGAAATCACAGATAGTATAAAAACAAACAAATCTTCAATATACAGGGTTTAATAAAAAGAATTAACCATATTCATTACACAATATTTTATTAAAGAAAAGAAAACTCCAGAAAATTGTTGAACTTTTGTTGATTCCAGTGCATGGCCATAAGAGTCAGCATGTCTGTGCATCCTGCAAACACAGAAAATATCATACTATATTCCCCCTGTAATGATGTAACAAGTGCAGTAGGTCATTTTACCTGCTTTAGACATGTGTTTTGTGGTCACTGCAATCCTGGAGAGGAATGCATTGCACTGTTCCACCTCCTCTCCTAGTGTCAAACCAGCCCCATCCTGATATGCTCCACTCCATTTTACCTGATTAGGAATGAAAAATAATAATATAATGCTGAAATATGCAAAATGCTTTTGATAGTCATTTGCAGATTTTATTAATCTCATAGCAAAGTTCACCTACTTCGCACTTAAAATCATGGGCTTTGGCATGGAATACTGAAAGAAAGGGCTTCATGTTAAGAAGGTTCTGGAGCTCTGGGCAGCTTTTTGCAATTCTTTGGAGGTAAGGCCAATATTTGCAGGTCACATCCATACAAAAAAAAGTGATTTGCCTACTAGCCAGCCGTTTTTGCAGGTACAGGGGATAAGCAAAAATTTACCCCCTGTACATATTTAACGCACAGAGTAGCACTCCATGCCGACACACTGCAAGCTCCAGTCCCTCCTCATCTACCTTGCTTGCAGATCTTTTGGAGGTCTCTCTGGCTGCTGACCACTCCCCTCCACAAACACCTCTTCCACTGACCTATAATATAGAAAATAGTTGATGAAAATAAGACTCTCGTAAACAAAATTTGTAGTTGGAGGCAATTGTACTCCTGTATAAAGTCTAATCATCTGCGATTTTACAGTACATGTTAGGATGCCTTGTGAATGTAGTCCACAAATCTTGTCACACCTTCATCCTTAGCTATAAAGATGTCTTCAAAGATGGCCTGTTCTTCAGATCTATAAAAAAGAAAAAAAAGAAAAAAAACAAAACAAAAAAAACATACAGAATACACAAAATTGAATGATACAGTCTAATTTAATTTAACTTTACTATACACATTAAATGGATATTTCTTCTTATTAATATTGTTTCAACAGTGTGACATTATACACAGTTCTGGTATACCGAGCTGCATTCTTGAAACGGTAAAGCTTTTGGTTTCCATCTACTGAAACTGCCAGAATATCTGGGGTGCATGCAGGACAGATGAAAGGCATTCCTTGCAGATTTTGTCCACCTCAAAACGGACAGCCTCCCACTCAAAAAAGCTTTTCTGAAAACTGTCTGTGGAGATCTTGTCAGTCTATTAAAAGTAAGGAAACCAACAGCAATAATGTAATGTAAAACAAATGCATTAGCATCAAACACCTTTCAACCCAGGATACAGAAAGATTACCAATACTGTAGGATAAATCATTGTAATACTCACACGACCAAAGCGGACAGTTCACATCCAGCATTTTCGAAAAAGCTTGGCAGGACAGTCCTGGTGCTGCCATCTTCATTTCTTCAAATGAAAAAAAGACATCTGTGGCATGAATTGTGGCAAAGTTAAGGGTCGCAGGCCAGTAGTCACTTCGATTTAGCTCGACCACTCCAGCAGCCCAAGTGGCTTGGCATGCCTCACAACTCAACTCAGGCATGCTTAGATCATATCGTCCTGAAAAAAATCTAAAACATTTCCACTTTAATGTAAACCTTAAGTGATTAATCAGGTTTTGGATTATTTCAACCTTTTTTTACATGACTTTGTATACTTGTTAAACATTACTCAAAAGTCATGTGTAGATCTTACAAACAGACCTGTGCCAAACTTATAGAGGTAGAGCATGTATAGATTTTTATCTTCACACACTTACCATTCATTGTGATCACAGCAACAGTCTTCCCTGGGCTGACCCTCAATGACTCTGGTGAACAACCGCAAATTTTGTCAGGAACCTCCACAGGCACATGGCGCACTGAACAAGATCACACGTGAATTAAGATCATTTGGATTGACTGAGTAATATAACATTGGAACGATTCTATGGTATTGAAGTACATTGCTGAAAAAGTATACAGAGATGCTCAAAAAGCTAACTGACACGAAGTATCCACATAAATTTAATATCAAACAACAAGAGACAAAAAGGCATATTTAAATAGTAAAGCTTATCAGGACTAACAATTCCTAGAATTATATTTATGTTGTCCATACACAAGCAATAACACCACAATGGGAAAAAGCCTTATCTACAACAAAAGTTGTTGGAGGCAATGGCTGGTAGAATCCAGGAGTCATGGCATCACGGTTATGGAGAACATGTCTGGTGTGCACAAAAGAAGGGGCGTGGTCGACAGTCACAACACCGGACAGCAGCTGGATTGCTTCCACACAGTTGGCAGATGTGTGTAGCACATTTTCTCGTGCCACAGCCGTGTTCACCAGGCGGGGTCTCTTTGCCCTCCACTTCTCTGAAATAAGACTTTGTCTTGTACTCCAGTTTGAGGAAACTAGGAGAGGATCTCTTGAGGTTCCAAGAGCTGATGCATCATCATCTAAATAATCGCTCAGTGAGTGCTGGAGATCTTGCATGGTACTGCTTGCATAACCAGGTTATCCAGCAGTATAAACTGTTCTTGTAGTTCTGAATCACTCATGGTGAGGGGCAGAAACTTAAACAGACAGAAAGACAGACAGATACAACAACAGATGTAAACAGTGAGAGAGAGAGAGGGAGAGGGAGAGTGAGAGGGAGAGGGAGAGAGGGAGCAGGTTAACAAGACAGACGTCGCTCTTAAAAGTGCCTTTTGTTATTTTGTGTGTGTGTGGGGGAATTAAAATAAAAGAGGAATGTTGGAAGCTGGCAAATCTGAAAGACCTGATGAGAGAAAAAAGAAAGATTTAGAATTCAGAATTGAACACCTTACATTTTTACCAATTTTTTCTTTATCAGTGTTGGCAGATTGGGCAGTTTGTGATGGTTTTAAATTGTACTATGTGGGATGAAATGGAATTAGACAGGTGGGATTTTGATATTTCTGATGTGCCAAATGACAGACAGAAAATAGTTTACAACGTAGTTACAACCTAACCTTCTTTAGACAAGAACACTTAATTTGCTTTATTACATTGTAAATATGTGATGCTCCACAGTATTGTTGTTTTTTTTCATTAAATAATTGTCAAAATTAATTTGTATTGTTATTGCTAAGATTTGTGTATTTACTAGAGTTTTTTGTGTGGATTTTGAACAATTACTGGAAAACATACCAATCTGGCAACACTGTTCCTTATCTGAACATTTATAAATGGCTAAAGTATTAAAGTGCTACTGTCATTTTGATAACTTAAAACACACAATTTCCAAATATCATACAATCTGCTCTATTACCTTGCATGATTAAATGTGGAAAAACAAATAAACAAACTTGAATGTAATTAGCTATCTTAGCCTGCCTACTACACATTTGGTGAAGCAAGTTATATTTTTATAATGTCTGCTGTGATTTACTGCATCACAAAACTGCTTCCTTTCACTTCTACAGCTTCTAAACACAACTTCTTCACCTGATTGAACAGTTTTTGTTCAGTAAATTGTAGGGATTGTTCCCAATTATATTAATGAACTGTTCTACTTACCGAGTGGAAAATCGCAATGGAGCATAGGATCTCCATACAATGACGTCAGCGCCACTGATTAATGAATAAATAAATAAATAAATAAATAAATAAATAAATAAAGTCCTTATAAATAAATAAATAAATGAACAAACAAATAAATAAATAAACGTGGTGAGGGAAGACATGCAGGTAGTTGGTGAGAAAGAGGCAGTGTTAGAGATAGAAAATGTGGGGAAAAAAAACATGACCTGGATTGAGTAGCCCTGCCATAATTAATTTATAGAAAGCTATACTTTTTTATTCTTATTTATCGTAGTCCCGATCCCGTTCATAACACAAAACGGACTGCAGTCTGATTCCCCAACACGTCAAATTTCAACGCCACAGGTTTCGGTTCAGAGATCTACAGAAGTCTATGGGAATCCCTGCACGTTGAAAAACGACGCTAAAGGGATACCCAGTGCATCAAAATGTGACTCCAGGGGATCCTGCCCAAGCGTCCATATGTGACGATCCTTCTATGTGCTGTCAAGAATGAGTTTCTTATCCGCAGAAAATGCGATTCTGCAAGTCTCAGGCTTCTAGGACCAATAGAAAGCTTTTTTTTGAAGCAAGCGTATTTGCACAAACAGAATGCACTTGCACCTGATAATTGTACATGTTTCTAAAAAGACATGAATAGAACAAAACATTTTCTGACCAAAATATCATATTTTTCATACAAACGGTTTAGTTATTTAAAAAATATGAATTTTGAATTCATAATTTTATAAAAACTGTTTAAACAGGCAAAAAGTGAATGAAAATGGGTTGGAAAGTCATAATTAATCAAAAACAAACCAGCAGCACATATTTGGCAAATCCTTCTATGTGCTGTTAAGAATGAGTTTCTTATCCGCCGAAAATGCGATTCCGCAAGTCTCAGGCTTCTAAGACGAAGAGAAAACGGTTTTTCCAACCGAGTGTATTTGCACAAACAGAATTCACTTGCCCATGACAATTTCTCATATTTATAAAGAGATATAACAAAACATTTTCTGACCAAATATGATATTACTCATTGAAACATTTCAAAAATATGAATTTTCATATTATAATAATTTCATAAAAACTGTTTAAAAAAGTCAAAAAGTGAATGAAAATGGGTTAGAAAGTCATAATTAATCAAAAAGGAACCAACAGCACATATTTGGCAACTCCTTCTATGTGCTGTCAAGAATGAGTTTCGTTTTTGCTGAAAATGCGATTCCGCAATAATGATAGAATAAAACATTTTCTGACCAAAATATGTAATTTTTCATATAATCATTTTAGTTATTTCAAAAATATTCATTTTCATATTCATAATGATAATTTCATAAAAACTGTTGAAAACTGCAAAGTGAATGAAAACGGGTTAGATGTCATAATTAATCAAAGAGAGTCATAATTAAAGACGAAGAGAAAACGAGTTATCCAACCAAGCGTATTTGCACACACAGAATTCACTTGCCCATGACAATTTCACGTTTATGAAGAGATATGATATAAAACATTTTCTGACCAAAATATGATATTTCTCATATAAATATTAGTGATTCCGCGAATAGAAAGCGTTTTTTCTAACTAAGCTATTTGCTCAAACAGAATGCACTTGCACCTAATCATTTTAAATGTTTCTGATAAGATATAATAGAACAAAACATTTTCTGACCAAAATGTCATTTTTCATATAAACATTTTAGTTATTTCAAAAATATTCATTTTCCTATTCATAATGATAATTTCATAAAAACTGTTGAAAACAGCAAAAAGTGAATGAAAACGGGTTAGATAATTAATCAAAAACAAAACAACAGCACGTATTCGGCAAATCCTTCTATGTGCTGTCAAGAATGAGTTTCGTATTTGCTGAAAATCTCAGGCTTCTAGGACGAAGTGAAAGCGGTTTTACGAACCAAGCGTATTTGCACAAACAGAATGCACTTGCACGTGGTAATTTTACATGTTTCTGATAAGATATGGTATAGCAAAACATTTACTGACCTAAAATATCATATTATTCATATAAACATTTTATTTATTTCAAAAATATGAATTTTTAGATTCATAATCATAATTTCATAGAAACTGTTGAAAACTGCAAAAAGTGAATGAAAATACAGTGAGGAAAATAAGTATTTGAACACCCTGCTATTTTGCAAGTTCTCCCACTTAAAAATTATGGAGGGGTCTGAAATTGTCATCGTAGGTGCATGTCCACTGTGAGAGTCATAATCTAAAAAAAAAATCCAGAAATGACAATGTATGATTTTTTAACTATTTATTTGTGTGATACAGCTGCAAATAAGTATTTGAACACCTGAAAAAAGTCAATGTTAATATTTGGTACAGTAGCCTTTGTTTGCAATTACATAAGTCAAACGTTTCCTGTAGTTTTTCACCAGGTTTGCACACACTGCAGGAGGGATTTTGGCCCACTCCACACAGATCTTCTCTAGATCAATCAGGTTTCTGGCCTGTCGCTGAGAAACACGGAGTTTAAACTCCCTCCAAAGATTCTCTATTGGGTTTAGGTCTGGAGACTGGCTAGGCCATGCCAGAACCTTGATATGCTTATTACAGAGCCACTCCTTGGTTATCCTGGCTGTGTGCTTTGGGTCATTGTCATGTTGGAAGACCCAGCCTTGACCCATCTTCAATGCTCTAAACTGAGGGAAGGAGGTGTAGGATTAAATATTAGTTTACTACTGTTCGAGTAAACATAACCCATAATAAAGTCCCATAGTTCATATGACACTCAATAACAACATGCTTCCCACTTTTTGTGGTCCAACTCTCTCAAACAATCTTAAAGATGATGGTAATCAGAATTGACCTTTTGAATGTTGGAATATTTGAATGTTAATGATAGTTAAAAATACCTGGGGAAAGGTTTAACATCTGAAGATTTCCAATAATGGTAATAACTGATGGTAATTGAGGAGGACCTAGGTTTGGGGAGTTATCAATGTTAAGGGTCAAAATGTATAAAAAAAATAAATAAATAAAAAAAAAAAAAAGGAGGAAATGCCAGGTGTGGTCAGACCATCGATGTCATGACATACGGATGCTCTCAGGTTGATTGTGGTTTGCCGCAATAAACTCTAACTTTGCTCTACTCATCCTAGTGTCTTGGCTTCTTTTGAAGAGACTATTCTACATTGATTGTGGAAATTATTGGAAATCTACATTATTGGACTTATCCCAACTACAGTCAGAAGCCACTCTGTCTAGGAGGACAAGAAAGGATCCCGGTGAGGCTGGCGGAGCCCCTCCGCCGCTTCGGGCTGCAGCATCTCACAGGCAGCAGAAGGGCCAACTAAAAAAGGTGAGCAGCAGCCTGTTTAATCGAAATTCTGCTTAGTTATCCTCTGTCCGGGGAATGTTTCGGCCCGGGGTGGGGGTAGGGTAAAACTAGTCCCAGAGAAAAGGACCCCAGGTACAAAAGTTGGGAAGTTTGACAAACAATTTGGTTAATTTACCTGTGGGTGAATGGATGAGCAGTTGCAATCACAGAAGGGTCAAATACAGAAGGGACAATTGACAACAGCGATGACGACATCTCAAGTGACGAAGAAAAAGCTGTATATGGCAGGAGTCAAGAGCACCCACTACAGCAATATGCGGTACGTCAGCTACTCTTAATAAAGGAAAAGATGTCCAATATGTCCCATGGTCATTCATGGACGTAGCGGGACTAATGTCTGCCAGGCGTGTGTGAAGGAGCACAACGGTGGATAACACAATTTGAAGAAAAAATGGGACACCAACTTGCACTTGGAGATATCAAAGCGATTCTGGCCCAAACCATAGGAAGGCCAAAAACAGTGGAGATCTTTTAAGAAGCGAAAGACGGATATGATGCGGAAGATTCCAGACATGATCATTTTCCATTCGGTCCCTTCCGAAACGATATCTGGGGTACCTTGACAAAACAATACACCACAAAGCTGGACCCAGAAAGATTGGAAAACATGCGATTGGGAGAAGAGGAAAATGTGGAATAAAAGTTTATCCAAACATTCCAAGATGCCTGGAGAGAGGAAACTGGTGCCCCTTGGGATGATTCTGACACCAGTAAAAGCTTGTTTCGAATGGTGTTGGGAAAAAAAACATTTCCGTCTGAAGTACAGGGATCCTTGGAAGGAGTAATAGGCATAAGCACAATGCCATGGAAAACCAATGCTCACGTCATCCATTTCGTGAACCAATACCGCAAGAAAAAGAAAGAGAACAAACAGGCGAGTGAGGCTTTAGTGACAGAGTTGCACAAGGCCCAACTGAGTGAGATCACCTGACACAAACAAGAAGAGAAAGAAAAGAAGAGAGACATTACAGTAAAGCAAGTTGCAGTAATGGTTCCAACAGCTATGTCTAATTCACAGGACCAAATGCAATAAGCACAGGCCCCAGTGCAAGCAGGGGCACATTGGACGCAACTAATGACGTAACCAAGTGCAACCGACTCAACCATCTGCAGTGGCCCAACAAGCAGCCCTGCCAATGATCCAACTAGCAGCCCCAGTATACGTGATTTTGATATGTGATTTTGCTCAGCAGGTACAACCACTGAGGAACATGATAAAGACAGCGGACCAAACTAAACCCAAAGCGTCACTAAAATGGACATCAGAAGTGTTAGCAGCATTTAATGCAATTAAGACAACATTGTCCTTGGCACTAACATTAGTTAGTCTTGATTATAAAAAAACATTTCACCTGTATGTGTCTGACAGACGAGGCTTTGTCTCCGCTGTGTTAAAGCAAACAACAGCATGAAATGGGAAAACAACTAATTGCATATTATAGCACCGCGCTAGATAACATAGAAATTGAAATGTCACCATGCTATCGTGCCCTAGCCGCAACAGCACAAAATCAACCAGTACCAAAACAGACCTGGTGCTGTTTGTAGATGGGTCATGTTTTCGTGACGTTGACGGAAATAAAGCCAGGTATGCGATAGTCACACCACAAGGGAACTCCTTTTATGCTGTCTCCTCAGTATCAGTGCCTCAGCCGTGCTCTGCCCAATTAGCAGAAATGAAAGCAATAACAGCACCTTGTGAGTTAGCACAAGGGAAAACATTCACAATATACACAGATTCAGCCTATGCATACAAATTGTTCCCTATATAGCTGAACTCTTATATGCTATGACTTTGCCAGCCAAAGCAGCTATAGTTAAATGTCAAGCTAATTTTTGTCGTTGGCGAGCTTCAAAGTTATGTTAAACACAACAAAAAAACCCATAGGATTTTTGTTTTCACATACTGCAGAAACCACACACGGAGAGCCACCCACAAACGAATGTCCTGTTGAACCAGGAGACTGGATGTACATTAGACACTTTAGGAAAAAGCACTGGTCTGATCCAAGGCGAAACAGCCCATTTAAAGTGGTATTAACAACCCCTACAGCATTAAAGGTTGAAGGTAAGGAGCACAGGTACCATCTCAACCACTGCAGCAGGGCCCACGAACCATGAGAGACACAAGGGACAAAGGGGGGACACACCTGAGCTCAAGTATAAAAATGCTGCAAGCGTCAAGCAGCCAAAGAACACAAAGAACGCTTTCTCTCCTCCTTGCTAATCTAGGAATCAGGTCCCAGAATCTCTAGAATAGAAGACCCAGAGATACCCTTCTTAGACTTGCTACTGCAAAAGCCTACTCGGAGCTTTAGGTGCCACATTTGATGCCCCTGACAGAAACTCATCTGTCAACCTTGCAGCTGGCTGTGACCATCAGCTCACCCAACGATTTGTCCCTACCTTGTTAGAAAGCCATCCCCTCGTGAGGGTGCCCAAAGAGCGACAATTTCCTTTTTGTCTTTGTGCCAACGGAAGTAATTTTCTTGGCACTATTTATGAGCAATGCAAGACCACTCATTTAGTATCAGAGATCCACTTTAACCTTCTCAACACCAGCGGTAATACTAGCAACACGGTCACTCATTATAACAATCAATCATGGCACCAACCCCTTGGCAGACATTTTTTGGTATTGTGGAGGTGATGGCACTAGGCAGACGCTCCCTCCCGACTGGAAGGGTTGTTGTGCTCTGGTTTTGCTAGAGGGAAAAATTTGTATCATTGAACTAGTACACTCTCCACCTCGCAGCCGTAAGCACAAGCGCTCAGCCCTTTGGTGAAAATATATCTCGGAAGATAGTTCAAATGTCTGCTCGTTCCCTCAATGGGAAAAAGACCCTACTATCAAAATGGATTGGCGAGGGGCACCCATAAGCGTTCCCAATGAACATTTGGCCATGGACTCTTCGGGGCCAACTGCACTAACCACCTTGCTCCCCTGGGCTCAGATAATGCGCAATTCCCACTGGATAAATTACATATGGAATAATCAGCAGCATTTTATTAATTACACGGTTGCCATGTTAGATTTAATCAAAGGTCAATTACATGGCACTACTATAATGGCAGTTTAAAACAGATTTATATTGGATTCCATAATGGCCCCCCATGATGGTGTCTGTAGGCTCATAGGTGATGAATGTTGCACGATTATTCCAATGCATACAGGGAGCCTTGAGTACCGTACTAGATCACATGAAGAAACTTAGAGGAGCACATTAACCACACTAATATTGCTCCCACTGGGTGGTGGGCATGGTTATTCTCTGCCAATTGGACTTCCTCATTGACCCGTCTAGGCCTCTCCATAGTTGTTGCTTTATTTTGCACTTTCCTCCTTTTCTGCTGCTGTCTTCCAATTCTCCGTAATATTGTCAGCTCCCTGATTACCCAAACCATAGGACAATATATGGTACTAATTCCTAGGGAGGCTAGGATCCCCACGCAGTCCTCTGATCTTGTACATGTTTCCGATCAAGATGATAGTGAATATGAAAATTTGTACCCCCGACCTGAGCCCCCAAGTGGTTTTTCCTCCCTGTAGATTTGTGTTTCCCCTCCCTCGCTCGCTTATTTACTTTGCTCTCTTCTTCCCTGCTTCTACTATCTCAAGCTGTGTTGTTCTCTGTTTAAAGTTCTCTGTGCAGGTATGCAGTTTGGACCTGCCCGGCACTGGCCGCGTTTCCTGGAGCCAAGGCCATTTCACCGCTGGACAAAAGGTTGTTCCCTTGCCGTGTGTGCCCGCATCGATCACCGTGGCACAGCTGATGTGTTGGACTTTGATCACTTCCTCTGTCCAGTCTGCTATGCTGTTCTACGCAAGTATCCGGCCATAGATGGAGCACTCCTAATAAGCCGACACCCCGCTGATCCAGTGAGCCTTGAGCTTCATTCCTGGACTACGCTGATTGAGGAGAGCCGCCCTACGTGTGATTTGCTTCACCATGCATCTATTCTGGTTTTGCAATATACTTGGCTTCATTCTATCAGCAGACATATCTACATTGCGGACACTGAACTTCAGCTCAGACTAGTAAAATCGACATTTGTGTGGCGTCGTTCACTTTTCCTTGCAGAACCTTATCTCTAATTTTTTCAACATGCTTTTCTCTTGACAGAAGACTTAATTCAGTCGTTCTCTGTTTCTGATGTCTCTGTGTGGGTGGGTGAGGTTTTGCTCTGGACTTCCATGAACCCACCGTTCGCAAGTGGCTGTTTTCTCTTCCCACTGACTTTCCTCGCTCGGTTTTAAGTAGGACAAAGAACTGTACTGTCTACTCATCCCGGAAGCGTGGCACGGACTTTTTGGTTTGCCCGAATGCATGGAATCTGTCTCATACTACTCAATTTGTGTCTTCTGTTTGGCTTCCCTGGGTGTCTAAAACACGTTCATAGATTGTTCTGCCACCTCTGTCCAGACGCGTTGCGTGATCGCGCGGACTTACACGGATTGGGTGGGGAATTTTTCCTCGCGTTGAGGTTTTTTCACCCACCCCTGTGAGAGATGTAGCCTAAACCGCCTCCTCACTGGTTGGTTTTATGGTTCCCTATTACAAGGTAGCTGTCAGGAATTATCGGCCTATCCGAGAACGGGAACTCTTTTATTAGTCCTTCCTGCTATCTTGCTCTCTTTTTATATATATATATATATATATATATATATATATATATATATATATATATATATATATATATATATCAGAGGCGATTTCTTTAAGACTGCAAGGAAGCTCGGCTTCCTTATAATGTCACAAAATTAATGGTCAAATATGTACTATTGTATTAACATTTTATTGACTAAAATGCGTTAGAAAACGTTCATCTCAAAGACGAGTTCGTTCAGAATCAGTTACATATAGCAGGTCGGCTGACTCGATTTCCTTCTCATACATTCCCGCAGCGTCACAGTGCATTTCCTATTGAAGCCCAGCGTCCATTGACTTCAATGGGGCTGCTTTGAACGTTTTTTCAGCGCTTGAAACTAGGCGGTCATTGGATAAACGCTGCGATTATGTCCCGCCCACGGACGCTCAGCGTCTCTGGGGTGAATGGGAGTGGGCTGGCCCGGACTCCGAGCTTCTGCGTGATGATTGGAGGGTCTGTCGAAGACTGCATCTCCTTTTGACTGACAGCGATTCTGTACTATAAGGAATCACTGAAGCTATTCGCGCTCAGTCCCATCGCGGATTTCTCAAGTTCAGTCGAAATAAAAACTGCTGCAACCTATTTCTTTGATATTTGCTTGGCGAAATTGCTTGATTTTCATCATACATTTCACACAATTATACACCACATTCCTTGTTTCAGTTTTACAGAGTTTAATATTTTTTTAGATCGTTCATTCATTCATTCATTCCTTCATTCATGGCCATCACTTTGATTCAGGAAGACTGAGGTCAGAACTTCAAGTCCTGTATTCAGATCAGGACTTGCAGGGTAACAGGGGAAAGCTGTGTGATTACTTGGTGTTCCTTAAAGACATGGAGTTGGACAGTGCAATGCCTCAGCTTTACAAACTGTTCTCATTAGTGGCAACAATTGGAGCTACATCTGCAGGTGTAGAAAGGAGCTTCTCCTGTTTAAAGCGACTCAAGTCCTACACCCGAAACACAATGGGCCAAGGCCGTTTAAGCAGCCTAGCTCTGCTGGCCATTGAGAGGACACTGGTCAAGTCACTTGAAAAGACTCCTAGTTGGTACGACAGGGTCACAGACCATTTTCTTGAAAAGGAACGTAGGGCAGAATTTACTTTTAAATAAATAGACAATATTATGATGTAGGCCGAAAATTAGCTTCCCCTCTCTGACAGACCAGTAGCCGCCACTGATATATATATATTAAAAAAAGTATATGTCCATGTATACATATATCCGCCTTTTGTCTCTGCACGGGCTTTATGGGCACCCGGCGCTCCCTTGTTGGTCATGCGGGAATGTAGGAGTATAAAGTGTGCAGTTACAGTGACAGTGGCATATTTGTTGCAGATTTAAATCCACAAAGGGTAGAATGTAGGATTAAATATTAGTTTACTCGTGTTTGAGTAAACATAACCCATAGTAAAGTCCCATAGTTCATATAACACTCAATAACAACATGTGATAAGAGCCCCACCTCTCATAGGCAAAATAACACATGCAGACACAGTAGGTGTCAGGAATGGGGAAGTTTATTGATATTGCCGTAAAAGGGATGGAGAACACGTCTTCCGTGAAGCTCGCCCCAAGTGCAGGCCAAAAAAGGGAATATACCTCTTCAGTGAAATCTACCACATTTGTGGAAAGCCTAAGCAGCCTACTAAAACCATCAAAGTAATAAAGTTAATGCCTTATGCAAAGTAATAAAATTGCTAACAAAATAATAACATAGAATAATCTATGAAATAAGGAAAAAGCAACATACTCACGCATGATCAAATTGTACGGGCAACCAAGCAAAGTAAAATAATGAAGTGAAACAGTGGTATACTTCCCACTTTTTGTGGTCCAACCCTCTCGAACAAGCTTGAAGATGATGGTAATCAGAATTGACTTTTTGAATGTTGGAATATTTGAATGTTAATGATAGTTAAAAATACCTGGGGGAAGGTTTAACATCTAAAGATTTCCAATAATTTTAATAACTGATGGTAATTGAGGAGGACCTAGGTTTGGGGATCTATCAATGTTAAGGGTCAAAATGTATAAAAAAAAAAAAAAAAAAAAAGGAGGAAATGCCAGGTGTGGTCAGACCATCGAGGTCATAACATGCGGATGCTCTCGGGTTGATTGAGGTTTGCCGCAATAAACTCTACCTTTGCTCTACACTCCTCTGGATCACCCAAATGATCATTGGCAAACTTAAGACATGCCTGGACAAGTGCTGGTTTAAGCAGGGGAACCTTCCGTGCCATGCATGATTTCAAACCATGACGTCTTAGTGTATTACCAACAGTAACCTTGGAAATGGTGGTCCCAGCTCTTTTCAGGTCATTGACCAGATTTCAACATGCCAATGACAATTTCACATGTTTATGAAGAGATATGATAACAAAACATTTTCTGACCAAAAAAATTATATTTCTTATATAAATATTGTTATTTAAAAAATGAATTTTCGTAGTAATAAATAAAAACTGTTGAAAACTGCAAAAAGTGAATGAAAACGGGTTAGATGTCAATTAATCAAAAACAAAACAACAGAGGGTGAAGGCCCGTCCCAACAGATAGTACCGGAGGGTGAGGACCGCCCACTTGATAGCCAGGCACTCCCTTTCGATAGTGCTGTACCAGCTTTCCCGCACTGACAGCTTACGGCTGATGAACAGCACCGGCCGTTCCTCCCCCTCCACCACCTGGGACAACACGGCCCCCAACCCTCTGTCCGACGCATCAGTCTGTAAAACAAAAGGAAGAGAGAAGTCAGGAGTATGTAAAAATCGGATCACCACAGAGTGCGGCTTTGACACGCGTAAAAAGCCTGCTGGCATGGCCCCGACCACTGGACCGGATCTGGCGCTCCCTTTTTAGTGAGATCGGTCAGCGGACTGGTGACGTCCGAAAACATAGGGACGAATCTCCTATAATAGCCAGCCAGCCCCAGGTACCGCCTCACCTCCTTTTTGGTCTTGGGTCTCGGACAGGCCGCAATCGCTGCCGTCTTATCGTTTTGGGGACGCACCTGTCCGTGACCCAAGTGGAAACCCAGATACCGAACTTCCACCCGCCCAACCGCACACTTCTTCGGGTTTGCTGTGAGCCCTGCTCATCTCAAGGTCTGCAGGACCACCCTGAGATGTTGTAGATGCCGTACCCATTATGAGGACAGAGAATCCGATCCATTAGACGTTGAAACGTCGCCAGGGCCCCGAACAAACCAAACGGAAGTGTGACAAATTGGTGTAAATCGAACGGAGTGGAAAAAGCCGTTTTTTCCCGGGACATTGGCGTCAAGGGGATCTGCCAATATCCCTTGGTTAGGTCTAGTGTCGAATAAAAGCGAGCCGCGCCTAACCGATCAAGCAGCTCGTTGATGCGAGGCATTGGATACGCGTTGGATTTAGACACCGCGTTGATCTTTCGGTAATCCACACAGAACCGGACCGACCCGTCGCTCTTGGGAACCAAGACCACCGGGCTGCTCCAGTCACTGTGGGACTCCTCGACCACCCCCATGTCAAGCATCGCCTGAAGTTCCTCCCGAACCACATTCTTTTTGTGTTTGGGCAGCCGGTACGGGCGACTGCGCACCACAATACCGGGAGATGTCTCGATATGGTGTTCTATAAGGTTTGTCCGCACAGGCAGGGGAGAGAACACGTCCGCAAACTCCTGCTGTAATTTAACGACCTGTGCTCTCTGCGATGGCGAGAGGTGGTCTCCACAGGAACCGAGGCGGATTCTGACGCGGATTTTAGTCTTACCTCAGGTCCCAGCTCATTCATCTCTGGAATCACCGTCGCTAGAGACACCGGCACCACCTTGCTTCATAATTTTAGGAGATTCAGGTGATATACTTGGAGCGCCCCGCCCCTGTCCGTGCGCCGCACCTCATAGTCGACATCTCCCACCCGCCGTGTAACCTCAAAAGGCCCTTGCCACTTGGCGAGTAATTTTGAGCTTGACGTGGGAAGCAGAACGAGGACTTTATCTCCCGGTGAAAACTGCCTAAGCCGCATGCCCTTGTCATACAGCCAGGATTGCCGTTCCTGTGCCTGTAGCAAATTCTCCATTGTTAGCTGTCCCAGTGTGTGGAGTTTTGCTCTTAGATCCAGAAAGTTTTTTACGCTCGAAGGTCCCTCCTCCCAATTTTCCCGGAGAACATCCTGCACTCCGCACGGCTTATGGCCGTACAATAATTCAAACGGGGAGAAACCCGTGGAGGCTTGTGGGACCTCTCGTACTGCGAAATAACAAGGGCTCGAGCCATTTATCCCAATTCCGTGTCCCCGTGTATGAACTTCCGAATCATGTTTTTAAGGGTTCGATTGAAACGCTCCACCAGGCCGTCGGTTTGTGGGTGATGGACACTGGTGCGAATCTATTTAATCCCCAACAACTCGTAAAGTTCACGAAATGTTCGTGACATGAATGCCGTGCCTTGATCAGTCAGGATCTCTTTCGGGATCCCAACTCGGGAGATAACGTAGAAGAGCACCTCTGCAACACTGCGTGCGGAGAATTGCGAAGGGGCACTGCTTCCGGATATCGCGTTGCATAATCCACTATGACTAATACGAAGCGATGCCCGCGCGTGGTTCGCTCTAATGGCCCGACGAGGTCCATGCCGAATCTTTCGAAGGGAACCTCGATTAATGGTAAAAAGCGCAAAGGCACTTTTGGGATGGCCGGCGGATTCACAAGCTGACATTCCCAGCATGCCGCACACAATCTACGCACATCGCCGTGAATGCCGGCCAATAAAAACGGTCTATTAGGCAGTCTCAGGTGCCCGGCCATCGGATTATGATGAGCCGCATAGAATAGAAGTTCCCTACGGCTCTTCCCCGGGGGGAGTTCCCCATAGGGCGGAGTCTGTCTGCTGCGGAACTGACATCCCTGGCGCCGCCTCCCGGGACAACAAAGCGCACGCCCCCTCCTGCTTCACCTTACCGCAGGACCCATCCACACACATTTCCCTAAGTAAGCGAGGGAAAGCACAGAGAAGCCACAGTGACAGCTGACGTCAGTTCCTGTTTCCTGTTGTTAAACTGTTCACCGGGAATTTTGTTTGTATCGGCGTTTAAAATTTTTTATAGTTCGTTTTTTCTCGCTTTTCTCGCTTTAAAATATCAAAATATCGTGTTGATCTCCTGCATCCTTCACTTTCCGTTGGCTCCGTCTCGACTATTTTTGCTGTCGGAAGAGCACTTTTTTTTCCCTGTTTGAGGGTTTGAAAGCAGTGAGTGGAGGACATTCACCAGAACTGCGAACACACACTACAGTAAACACATTAAGGTACGTAATTTCTCTATTATGGCGAACATCCAGTGTGTGGATGGGTCCTGCGGTAAGGTGAAGCGGGAGGGGGCGTGCGCTATGTTGTCCCGGGAGGCGGCGCCGGGGACGTCAGTTCCGCAGCAGACAGACTCCTATCATCCTCGCTAGCTGGGCTTCCCTGGAAAGCAGCGGCAGCAGGCGGAAAGCTCTCTCTATCCCGGTCCATTCCCCGGCGACCGCTACATGCTCAAACAGCTCCAGGAAAGCCTCCACATAGTCCTGTGTGCCCATCTTCGTCAGCGGGATGATAGGCGGCGGGCGAGGGGGGGATTCACCGGAGCCTCCTTTGAGCTCAGAGTGCTCTGGAATGCCGCCCGGTCCTCCACCTGTCCTCGGATTACTTCCTCGAACCGCTGTTCCTGCTCGGCATGCACCTGACGGAGGGCCTGGTGCTGGGTCTGCTGGAGCTCGGCGATCGCCTTTACGAGCTCCGCCAACGGTGAAGGCTCCATCATTTCCTGACCGGCGTCCTTTTTTCCAATCCCGGGTTTCGGCACCACTGTGGGAGAGCGTATAAATGCGGAAAGAAGGAATGCCACAACAGGTCAGGTGTAAAGGCATCACAGCCACTTTTATTTAGACTTTTGTGTCTGTCTGTTTAGTGTCTCATGCAGCACGTCTTCTGGCACACGCACGTATACACACACACACACACACACACACACACACACACACACACACACACACACACACACACACACACACACACACACACACACACACACACACACACACACACACACACACACTCCTCCTTAAATGCACCCTCCGATCACTGGAAAAGAGAGAACACTCATAAGGTCACATTAACTTCTGGTAAGGCAGTCCCCTGCCTACCTGCTTTCGGCCCCGCCCTCCATTCACAAACCGATGCTCGGCCATGCCACCACTGCCACACAAGCGTATTTGCACAAACAGAATTCACTTGCCCATGACAATTTCACATGTTTATAAAGAGCTATGAGAAAACATTTTCTGACCAAAATATCATTTTTCATAAACATTTTAGTTTTCGAAAATATTAATTTTCATATTCATAATGATAATTTCATAAAAAGTGTTGAAAACTGCAAAAAGTGAATGAAAATGGGTTAGAAAGTCATAATTAATAAAACACAAAACAGCACAAATTGGCAAATCCTTCTATGTGCTGTCAAGAATGAGTTTCGTATTTGCTGAAAAGGCTTCTGGGACAAAGAAAAATTTTTTGCAACCAAGCGTATTTGCAAAAACAGAATTCACTTGCCCATGACAATTTCACATGTTTATGAAGAGATTACCATTTATCATAAATATTATTGTTATTTAAAAAATATGAATTTTCATAGTAATAAATAAAAACTGTTAAACTGCAAAAAGTGAATGAAAATGGGTTAGATGTCATAATCAAAAACAAAACAGCAGCACGTATTTGGCAAATCCTTCAGGCTTTTGGGACGAAGAAAAGGTGGTTTTTCCAACCAAGGGAATTTGCACAAACAGAATGCACTTTCCCATGAAAATTGTACATGTTTCTAAAAAGATATGATGGAACAAAACATTTTCTGACCAAAATATGATATTTCTCATATAAATATTATAGTGATTTCAAAAATAATGAATTTTCATAGTAATAATTAAATAAAAACTGTTGAAAACTGCAAAAAGTGAATGAAAATAGGTTAGATGTCATAATTAATAAAAAACGAAACAGCAGCACATATTTGGCAACTCCTATGTCCTGTCAAGAATGATATCTTCGCCACTGGAAATGCGATTCCGCAAGTCTCAGGCTTCTAGGACAAAGAGAAAGCGGTTTTTCGAACCAAGCGAATTTGCACAAACAGAATGCACTTGCCCATGAAAATTGTACGCTTCTAAAAAGATATGATAGAACAAAACATTTTCTGACCAAAATATCATTTTTCATATAAACATTAGTTATTTCAAAAATTTTAATTTTCATATTCATAAAGATAATTTCATAAAAACCTGTTAAAAACTGCAAAAAGTGAATGAAAATGGGCTAGAGTCATATTTAATCAAAAACGAAACGACATGTTGGGCAAATCCTTCTTATCTGCTGAAAATGCGATTCCGCAAGTCTCAGGCTTCTAAGGCGAAGAGAAAGCGGTTTTACGAACCAAGCGTATTTGCACAAACAGAATGCACATGCCCATGACAATTTCACATGTTTCTAAAATGATGTGATAGAACAAAAATTTTGACCAAAATATTATATTTTTCATACAAACATGATTGAATATGAAGTCAATTTCACAATAACTTGTACAAACTTGATTAAGGGGGTGCTGCTTTGATCCTGCTTGCATGTATCCACTGTGGGTGATAATCATTCGGAACTCCAGTTCTGGTTACAGCTAGAACAGTCGTCTCACCAACCTTGGTAGGCTTCAGACTTTGTATAACGACATCTAGATTAGGAACAAAAATGTGTGTTGGGTTTTATGTGGGCAGAGGAAGAGTTAGTGAGACATCAGCACTAATAGAATTACATTTTTTAACCAGGGCAGAAATGTCCACCATCACTTCCAGGTTACCTAAGGGGAAAAAATGCCAGTGCGTCGCCTGAACATGGGGTCGGGAAAGGCCGGCCCATTATAATTTCAAAAGATTACAGTTTAGTAGTTGACGATTGGGGTCGTTCAAAAGGTACAAATATAGGACAGCAAATAATATACACAACAATCAAACACAAACATAAAATAATTTTTTACAAGTAACTCATCCAAAATTGGTCCCAGCTCAAATCTCTCGCTATAATAGCTGATTTTTTCTTGCATGTGGCAAACCTTTAAGGCATAGGGGGGCATCCCTCTTGCATTAAACACTGAAAAGAAATAACCACAATTCAAATAAAACACACACAACTCAAAACATAACCGTTCACTTAACTACAAAAAAAAAACACAGCAAACTCAAATCCCATACACAGATGCGCACACACACGCACAGAAAACAAGCACCATGATTTGAGCTGGCGACATAAGGCTGGGAAGGTGTCATCAATAGAAATAAAAAGAAAAATACAAAAACAAAGCGGACTCATACACAAACAATTCACATGATACACATGGTCCCACCATGCAGCACACTCCTGAGACCGGCCAACCAGGGTACCAAACAAAAACAACATGGGAGAAACAGCAATTGACTTAAATCTAAACAAAAATTAACAATACATCATATGCTTTAAAACACTAAACAATTAAAACCATGGTTACCAACTGCACAATCACTTTTATTTAATTAAAATATTAAATAAGTTACCCTCATTGGCAGCTAGCAGATATAACAAACAGTTGATGTTCAAGCATTTATCCAAATCTGAATCAAAACAAATTCCCAAAGAGAAATACAAATAAAACCTTTTATGCCATCTTACTGAAAAAAAATAAGACAAGCTTAACCATGTTGAGAAGTGTGTAAAGGACATTAGACAGTGGATGCTTAATAACTTTCTTCTGCTCAACTCAGATAAGACGGAAGTACTTTTACTAGGACCACATGCAGCTAGAAGTAAACTTTCCGATTACGTAGCATCTCTGGATGGTGTTTCTGTTTCAGCATGTACGGCTGTCAAAGACCTTGGTGTGATTATTGACCCGAGTCTTTCCTTTGAGTCTCACGTGAATAATATCACCAGAATCGCCTTCTTTCACCTTAGAAATATTGCTAAGATTAGAAATATGATGTCGTTACAGGATGCAGAAAAACTGGTTCATGCTTTTGTTACTTCTAGATTAGACTACTGTAACGCTTTACTGTCTGGGTGTGCGAGTAAGTGCATCAATAAGCTTCAGTTAGTCCAGAATGCAGCAGCAAGGGTCCTCACTAGATCTAGGAAATATGACCACATCACCCCTGTTTTAATCAGTCTACACTGGCTCCCAATCAAATCTCGCATTGACTATAAAATATTACTACTGACGTATAAAGCACTCAATGGTCTCGCACCGCAGTATCTGAGTGAACTTCTGTACCAGTATGATCCTCCACGCCTACTTAGATCAAAAGGTGCTGGCTATCTGTTGGTTCCTCAAATAATGAAGACTACAGCAGGGGGCAGATCTTTCTCTTATAAAGCCCCACAGTTATGGAACAGCCTTCCAATCAGTGTTCGGGACTCAGACACAGTCTCAGTGTTCAAGTCGAGGTTGAAAACGTATTTATTTAGTCAAGCCTTTTATCAGTAGATTTCTCTTAGGTAAAGGCACAGATCTGGAGGGAACATGGATATAGAGTGTTTGGTGAACTGGTATATTTGTATGCTGTCGTCCCTCACATTCACACGTTCACTCAGGTTTGTTGACGGTGGTGTGGTGGGTCGTCTCTTATCCCAGAGATCCCTCATGTCTGTGTTACCTTCTGGTTCTCCCTTTTAGTTATGCTGCCATAGCGAGTCTTGCGGAGTCCAAACTGCACAGTGACATTAACTTTCGTACACCAATAGTTACACTTAATAATCCATATCCTTCTCTTCCGTCACCCTCTCTCTCTCCCTCTCTCTCTCTCTCTCTCTCTCTCTCTCTCTCGGTCGAGTTAAACATGCTCCTGAGGCTCCAGTGACCAGTGTTCCTGCCCCTCTCCCTCCTTGGATCTTCACACTTCTGTGCAGCTCGGGACGGTCTCTTAATTCCGGAGTAGAACGGGTGCTTTGAGGACGGATTGGACTGTAGTTGGTGTCGGCGGTCTGCTGCACTGACTCGGGAGTGCAGTTTGCTTCTGATCATCATCACTGTACCCCACAACATTGTATATCTGCTTCAAATGGACATTTGGTGCAACCCAGATGAGGATGGGTTCCCTCTTGAGTCTGATTCCTCTCAAGGTTTCTTCCTTATGCCATCTCGGGGAGTTTTTCCTTGCCACAGTTGCTCATCAGGGACAAACATACTTACAAAGAACATATTTATGTTTAATCACCACATTATCTGTGTAAAGCTGCTTTGAGACAATGTTCATTGTTAAAAGCGCTATACAAATAAAAATGAATTGAATTGAATTGGTTCTCACTTTTAGTTATGCTGCCAGAGCGAGTCTTGCCGGAGTCCAAACTGCACAGTGACATTAACTTTCATACAACAATAAGGACACTTAATAATCCATATCCTTCTTTTCCTGTCACCCTCTTTTTCTCTCTCTCTCTCTCTCTCTCTCTCTCTCTCGTTAAACTTGCTCCTGAGGCTCCAGTGACCAATGTTCCTGCCCCTCTCCCCTCCATGGATCTTCCCATTACATCCAGGCCTGCCTCTGGATAGTGTTCTCTTCGACTGGAGGCCACTCTGTGCAGCTTGGGACGGTTTCTCATCAACGTCTTGGGTGGTTTGATGAAATTCCGGAGTAAAAACGGGCGCTTTGAGGATGGATTGGACTGTATTTAATGTCAACAGTCTCCTACACTGACTCAGGACTACAGTTTGCTTCTGATCACCATCACTGTACCCCGCAACATTGTATATCTGCTTCAAATGGACATTCGGTGCAACCCAGATGAGGATGGGTTCCCTCTCCCAGATGAGGATGGGGTCTGGTCCTCTCAAGATTTCTTCCTTATGCCATTTCGGGGAGTTTTTCCTTGCCACAGTTGCTCATCAGGGACAAACTTACTTACAAAGAACATTTTTACATTCAATCACCACATTATCTGTGTAAAGCTTCTTTGAGACAATATTTTCCCATACAATCAAAAACAAATCCCTCTAAATAAACAAACTGAAGTAACAAACTTGGCCTAGCTCCTCTGGGGTGCATTCAAACACAACCAAACAAACCAGCACTATATCCCATGTGCTTTTAATACAAGGCCCACATTAAAAAGTCTTGGAATAATTAGCCAGCCACATCCCTACTGATAGGCGCTTGACTGGCTACATTCTATCCCCAAATGAATCGGCGACACGACGATAACAGTATGTAAATTCCCAAAATACCAAATTTATTCTTTAATCCGAATCTTCACTAACAGCTGCCATAGACACAGCTCTTGGTAGTCTATAAGGGTTTAAATGCTGGCCTGCTGTAGTTCCTTTCGGACACCCCAAGCTCAACGGCTGCTCCCCAAGACAAGAGAACACTCTGAAATCACAATCATTATGCAATACTGAATACAGAATCACTATTTGAGGCAGAATCCCTCTCCAATGCAGAGTCAGTACCAGCCCCTTCGTTAGAATTAGACACTGCACTAAGAACGGGAGGGCCCACATCTTCAACTACAGGTTCATAAAATGCCTTACGCATTTCTGACTGATGCACCTGCTTTGCTGGGCCTTCCCGAGACACGAGGTGACTGAATATATTGCACTCTGCTCACCTGGTGCCCGAACAACCTTATACAAACATGAATTATACATGTCCTAGATTTTATTTCGCCCACATTGATTGTTTCTTAAAGCACCCTCACAAAACCTTTTATTATTTATCCTACTCTTATAGCGCTGGTTACGTCAGGCAACTGTTACGTACTAGGATAGCAGCAAATACAGGCATGGAGTCATGAATCCGTTTCAATCATTTATCTGAAACCCATTTGAAATAAATTTACAGCTCACTATATGACAGTCGTTTTTTTTTTTCTTTTTTTTAGGTCTTAAACAAAAAGGTTCACATTCAAATCACCCCCAAAACATATTAACATTACCAGTAGACTGCTGATACATCTCACTGTCCTTTAGGCATGGCCATCTCGACTATCCTACCGCACATGCATGCACGTAGTGTCTCTGTCACTGTTTCAAAATGGTGATGGCGCGAAAATCCTGGAAAACATCCAAAAAAAAAAGTATGGTATCCACTCCCGAGAAAGTCCACAAGATCTGTGCAAAGAAAGGGATCCAAAAAGTGAGAAGACATATGGTCCAACCATGTCCCTCGCGACAACAAAGTGCATCCGAAGCTTGTCCGTCATCCCACCGAAGTCACGCTTCCAGAAAGTTCTCCTCCGCGAATTCACGCTCTATCGGGTGTGATCAAGAATAAACCAATCACAAAGCATGCCGAGATGATCACTAGCCATTTGACCGTATCCGAACTTGTTGACCTGCTCATGAACTCTTTTCTATATATTTTATTTTTTCTGCTCTCCATGCAAACAAAGCATACAAGGATTAAACATTAATAACATCTTTACCACTGTATATTACTTATCCTTATGTTATTGCCATGTACTTAATCAGACAAATAGATGATCTTATGACAAAATAAAATACAGAATCAAATCAAAATAAAACAATACAATAGAGAAATAAAATGTAAAATTTGGGTTCATCACACCTTCCCCTTTAAAAGGGAAAATTTTGATCCCATAGATCAAAATTTTTTAGACAGGTCTATCAATAACTTTTTAACATCGAGATAGACAATTAGCAATAACATTATCTTTACCCTTAACATGCTTTATCACAAGGTCATACTCTTGCAAAAGTAAACTCCAGTTTAACAATCTTCTGTTTTTGTTCCTCATCTTACTCAGAAACACTAATGGATTATGATCAGTATAAACAATGAGGGGTTTCTGACATGTACATAAGTAAACATCAAACTGTTGTAGTGCTAGAATCAAAGCTAATAGCTCTTTCTCGATGGTTGAATAGTTTCTTTGATGCCGGTTGAACTTTTTGGAGAAATATGCCACAGGGTGCTCAACCTTGTCGCTTTCATCCTGTTGTAACAACACTGCACCAGCAGCATCATCGCTAGCATCTACGGCCACTGAAAATGGTTTATTAAAATCAGGAGACTGGAGCACAGGGTAATGACATAACATGGACTTAAGTTTGTCAAATGCCTTTTGGCAGGATTCGCTCCAGACAAACTTCTCTCTTTTCTTAAGCAAATTTGTCAGGGGTAAGGCGACATCAGCAAAGTTCTTACAGAACTTGCGATAATATCCCACCATTCCCAAGAATCTCCTCAAAGCTTTCTTATTGGTGGGAACATGAAAGGCCAATACTGCCTGGATCTTAGCATCAACTGGAACTACCTGACCTTGACCAATAACATGTCCCAGATGTGTTACATGAGCACATCCAAATTCACTCTTAGCCAAGTTAACGGTTAGGTTGGCTTCTGACAATTTTTCAACAGTCTGCCAACATCGTTGAGATGACTTTCCCAAGTTTCATTCCCAGTCACCAAATCATCTATGTAAGCACTAGTGTTGGGCAAATCTCTGATCACTGCATGAATCATTCTTTGGAACGTGGCTGGTGAATTTTTCATTCCAAATGGGAGAACCGGATATTCGTACAGCCCAGAATGTGTTACAAAAGCAGATATTTTAACAAATCGATCTTAGTGAGGAACTTTGATTGTCCCACTTTGTCAATACAATCATCTACCCTTGGGATTGAAAAAGCATCAGTCTTGCTAACAGCATTGACTTTTCTATAGTCTGTACAAAATCTTGTACTACCATCAGGCTTGGGTACAAGCACACACAGAGAGCTCCAATTGGAGCGTGATGGCTGAATGATGTTCTTTAACATGTAAGCCACTTCCTCTTCAGCTAGCCTACATTTCTCAGGACTCATCCTATACGGATGTTGTTTGAGTGGTTGAGCATTACCTATATCAACATCATGAACTGCTTCATGAGTTCTTTTAGGAACATCAGGAAACAAATCTCGATGCTGAAGCACCAAGTCCATCATTTGAGCTTGTTGCCAAGGCTCTAAATGTGACAATTTTACATCAAGGTTCTGCAGAATCTCAGAATTGGACAATTTACAGGAAATTATTTCGGGTTTAATGGAGGGTGCCTCCTCCTGACAATCATCACCTACAGCACTTTCACCCTGGCTAACAACTGAGACAATCTGCACAGACCTATCATGGTAAGGTTTCAACATGTTTATGTGACATAACTGTCTGGCCTTTCTCCTATCTGGAGTTGTCACAATGTAATTGAGGTCATTAACCTTGGAATGGATCTCATAAGGTCCATGGAATCTAGCCTGTAGGGGATTAGACTGCAGTGGGAACAAAACAATCACTCTCTCCTGGCTTAAATGTTCTTGCCCTAGCCTTGTGGTTGTACCAAGTTTTCATCTTCCCTTGAGTAGCCTTAAGATTCTCCTTGGCTAGTGCACAGGCTCTATTAAGTCTCTCTTTGAAATTAAGGACATAATCCAACAAATTAACATGAGTGTCGTTGTTAGTCCACTGCTCACCCAGCAGGGCTAACGGTCCTCTTACCTGGTGTCCAAAAACCAGCTCAAAAGGGCTGAAACCCAGAGACTCTTGGATTGACTCTCTAGCCGCAAACAACAACAAATGAACACCTTCATCCCAGTCCTTCTCATTCTCAAAGCAGTATGTCCGAATCATGGTTTTCAGGGTGGAATGAAATCTTTCTAAAGCACCTTGGCTCTCAGGATGATATGCACTTGATGTAATCTGCTTGATTCCCAACTGGTAAATAACCTGCTGGAATAATCCGGAGGTAAAATTACTACCCTGATCCGATTGAATCTCTTTTGGCAGCCCAAACAAAGTGAAAAACTTTATCAAGGCCCTAGAAACAGTGGCTGCCTTGATATTTCTGAGTGGAATTGCTTCAGGGAACATTTTTGAAACACACATGATAGTCACCATGTACTCATTTCCAGTTCTTGTTCTGGGTAAAGGTCCCACACAATCCACAATAACCCTTGAGAAAGGCTCACCAAAGGCTGGGATAGGTTTCAATGGTGCCACAGGAGGGTCAAACTGGTGTTTACCCACCACCTGACAAGTGTGGCATGTGCGACAGAAGTTTGCAACATCTTTGCGCAAACCTGGCCAGAAGAATTGCTTCATGATCTTGTTAACAGTCTTGTTAACACCAAGATGACCACCTAGAGGTAAGCTATGTGCCATGGTAAGTATGTCCTTCCTATAAACTTTAGGTACACAACAACTTGGTTAATAACTGCCCAATCTTCATTGGCAGGAATATCAGGAGGACGCCATTTCCGCATCAAAACCCCGTCTTTCAGGTAAAACCCAACGGGCACTTTGACAATTTCCTCATCAGGGAGAGCTTTTTCTCTCAATTCAGCAATCTCAGGATCACTGCTTTGCTCAGTGATTAATTGCTTTCTTGACAAAGATAAACCATCAGACACATGCGAATCGTTCCCAACTTCTTGTGGCGAACTAATAACATCTTGATCAAAGACTGCTCCAAGAAAAGTATCTGACAACTCATTAAAACATGAACTCTTACTAGAGCCACTATCTAACCTATGACCTGAACGATCAAGGTCATGCTTCAACAACGTGCTAGATTGTACAGAGTTCTCCTCTTCTCCTGCCTGGTTGGCCATAGCTCGAGTCACTGCACATGAAGGGAAAAACTAAGTCTAACTTAGACTCATCCTCAATGCTTGGCTTAGAGGTCAACTGAACAGAGGGAACGACTTTTCCACCAGCTAAGTCAGTAAAGAGAAATACCTTTGACAGGGAGGCTGGACATGAGCCCCACTTTAACTTGTCCTGTTACTAAGTCTGACTTCAGAAACACGGAGTGCAAAGGTACGGTCACAATTCTCCCCTCAATACCCTGAACAAGAATAAAGTCCCCTATCGCCTTGTCTTCACTTCTACAGGAGGGCAATGCCTCTTTTAACAAAAGCGATTGGGAAGCCCCAGTATCACGGAGAATTAGAATGGGTTGAGAAGGAGAATTTTCACTTGGAGAAACAAATTCCTCTGACACGAAAGGAAGAAACTCTTCCCTCAGAAGATCAGACGACTCAGCCTTTTTAGCATCATAAGGACAAAATTATTCACGTGAACCAAACTCAATAGGCATTTCTGTGACAGACTTCACCAAAGCATTAGGCGAGGGCCCCTTTTCTCTCTTTCTTTGAAGAATTAGGCACTCCGACAAGACATGACCCGGTTTCTTGCAATAATGACACGTAGGACCTGTAGCCGCCTCTTTCTTGGTATCACCAAACTTTTTCTTAACATCAGCACTTCTGTCTTTAACCTCTGTGGTCTGGGCTGAATTAAGTTTACCACCACCCTTCTTAGGTGGATATGGCCTATCATGGGATCCAAACTTAGACTTATGAGTGAGTGAATACTCATCTGCCAACTTAGCAGCTTCATGTAGTGTGGACGCGTCTTTCTCATCCAGGTAAGACTTAATATCATCCTTAACACACCGCATAAATTCTTCAACCAAACTCTCAGCCACTTTTTCAAAATGCTGGAAATATTTGTCAACCTCCAGCTCATCAAAAGGAGGAACTAACCTCACTTCTCTGCTAGCACTGAATTTGTTTGTATTTAATGGATCTGCTTTTCCTAGCTTTGCTAACTGAAGCTGTTTTTCTGTTTTTTCCTCTTTCCAGCTCTATTCTTTCTCTTTCAATCAGCATCCTTTCCTTTTCCATTCGTTCCTGTCTTTCTCTTTCTCTATCTTCTCTGTCTCTTTCCAATTTCAATTCATCCAGTTCAAACTGTCTTTCTTTTTCTCTTTCATCAGCTCGTTCTTTTTCTCTTTCTCTCTCCAACTGAATCAGTCGTATTTTTAACTCTATGTCTGAGCCACTTTTAGGTTAAGGCTCCACATCAGATGCTCCAAATTGAGCCAAATCTTCACTTGTAAAAACACCCTCATCATGATAATGTTGTGCTATCACTTTTACAATCGTTTCTTTTCTGTAACTTACATTCAAACCAGCTAATTTTAGCATCTTAGCAACTTCCAATAAATCAGTTTTTCTCAATTGCTGCAAACCCTTAACAGTAGGGTAATTCCAAAAACTCTCTTACTGCTGCTGCCATAATTACAAGAGGGAAAAAAACAATCACTTGGATTCAATAAATGCTAACTTAATGCAAATGACTTGTCAAAATGGTAAATATCCCGGACGAGCCCCCTAATTTTTGTTACGTACTAGGATAGCAGCAAATACAGGCATTGAGTCATGAATCCGTTTCAATCATTTATCTGAAACCCATTTGAAATAAATTTACAGCTCACTATTTTCACTATTTTTTTTTTTTTAGGTCTTAAACAAAAAGGTTCACATTCAAATCACCCCCAAAACATATTAACATTACCAGTAGCCTGCTGATACATCTCACTGTCCTTTAGGCATGGCCATCTCGACTATCCTACCGCACATGCATGCACGTAGTGTCTCTGGCACTGTTTTAAAATGGTGACGGTGCGAAAATCCTGGAAAACATCCAAAAAAAGTATGGTATCCACTCCCGAGAAAGTCCACGCGATCTGTGCAAAGAAAGGGATCCAAAAAGTGAGAAGACATATGGTCCAACCATGTCCCTCATGACAACAAAGTGCATCCGAAGCTTGTCCGTCATCCCACCGAAGTCGCGCTTCCAGAAAGTTCTCCTCCGCGAATTCACGCTCTATCGCGTGTGATCAAGAATAAACCAATCACAAAGCATTCCGAGATGATCACTAGCCATTTGACCGTATCCGAACTCGTTGACCTGCTCATGAACTCTTTTCTATATTTTTTTCTTCTTTTCTGCTCTCCATGCAAACAAAGCATAAGAGGATTAAACATTGATAACATAACATCTTTACCACTGTATATTACTTATCCTTATGTTATTGCCATGTACTTAATCAGACAAATAGATGACCTTATGACAAAATAAAATACAGAATCAAATCAAAATAAAACAATACAATAGAGAAATAAAATGTAAATGTGGGTTCATCACACACCCCTATCACTCAGACTTTTTTGCACTTCCCCATATGCCACCTGAAGTCTATCCTGATGTTCCGCAATCCACTGTTCAGGTGCTTCCACAGTCATCTCCAACTGATTATTGAACAAAAAAAATCAACTGGCAATCTGGGTTCTGATCCAAACATATGGAAGTATGGACTCACACCTGTAGAATGATGCACTGTGGTGTTATATGCATAGACAAGCTGCGGCAAATGTTGAGGGCGCTGCTTCTTTTTTTCAGGAGGCAAAGTATGCAATAGGTTATGTAGGGTTTGATTAAAACGTTCGCACTGCCCATTACCCTGCGGATGGTAAGGGGTAGTGCGACTTTTCTGTATACCATACAGTTTACACAACTGACTGATCAGATTGATCTGGAAATTTCGTCCCTGATCAGAATGAAGATGACGAGGCACCCCGAAAAATTTAAACCGATTGCGGACCAATACCTGAGCCGTACTTGCTCGCTGATCCCTCGTGAGAATAGCCTGACTGAACTTGAATACATCTGTAAGCACCAAGACATTCTCTCTTTCATCACTCGCAGGCTCCAACATAGTAAAATCTACTGCTAGAACGTCATGAGGCTTGGATGCTTGCAATGTACCCATAAAAGACCTCACCTTTGGTTGAACAGCTTTAGCCAGAACACACCTTTGGCACCACTGCTCCACATCTTTCAGCATCCCTAGCTAATAGCAACGACGCTTAACCAATTAAACAGTCCATTGGTGCCCATGACCATCATGTAAACTCATACTTCCTTTTGGAGGTTTTGAGGTAGCAATAACTGATAGATCTCTTGATGGCCATCAGGTGAATAAATTAAACGATAAAAGGCACCCATCCTTAACACGTAATTAATCCCACTGCCTAGACAACTCCTTCACTGCTCAACCCATCTCCACCAGCTCTGAAGAGAGTTTTCTGCAGAGGGGTACCACCATCCCAAGCCTTCATGACAGGGCCAATAATAGGGTCTGCCTGTTGCAAAGACCGCAAATCTGATTGCGAACGTCCAGGCAGTGCAGCAATTTCATTAACCCTTACCACCGCCTGTTCCAGGTTATGTATACCAACCCGCTGTCGTAGTGCTAATGGGACCTCTGTACCTGGAAAAACATCTTCCATACCCTGTTGAGATAAAGCGTCTGCATTTTGTGAACCCTCCCAGGGCGATATTTTATGACAAAATTGAAAGAAGCCAACATGGATAGCCATCGTTGCTCCAGGGCACCCAACATTGATGTCTGCAGATGACAGAGGGGATTATTGTTAGTATAAACAACAAACCTGTTTCCGAAAAGATATTTTCTGAATTTTTTACATACTGCCCATTTGAGAGCCAAACACTCCAACTTCATCGAGCTATATTTCTCCACATTCCGCACAGTCTTCCGTAAGCCCCTACTTGCATTAGCAATTGGGCGGAGCATTCCCTTTGCTCTTAGGACAAAACTGCCCCCAGCATCAATCTCCGAAAACAAATGGCTTCTTAAAATCAGCATAAGCATGTACAAGCTTTGTCTTTAACGTCTGAAAACTCTCCTCATACTCAGAATCCCTCAAGGAACATAAGGGCAACCGTGGGGTTTTGCCTTTTCTCCTGTTACCACTCAATTTTGTCACCAGTGCATGCAGGGGCCTAGCTAACTAGGCAAATCCCTAGATAAAACGTTGATAACTGGTGAACCCTAAAAATGACAGAAGGCCCGGCAAATGTCCTGGGCAACCCCAATCATTCACTGCTGCCACTTTTCCAGGGTCAGTAGCAACCCCCTGTTCAGATACGACATGACCTAGGTACTTTACCTGCTTCTGGAAAAAGCTACACTTATTTACCTTGATCTTAAGACCCTCATGTTGCATCCAAGTACAACAACAAAGATTGGAACCGCCTATCTCCAAACATATGTTCCACGAGTCTCTGGAACGTTGCTGAGGCATTACACAGCCCAAAAGGCATACGATTGAACTCAAATAAGCCAAATAGCAGTCTTTGCTTTATCAGCCTCGGCCATTTGTACCTGATTGTGCCCACTGGCTAAATCTAAGGTGGAAAACCACATTGCCCCAGTCAACGCATCCAGAGACTCTTTAATTCTAGGCAACGGGTATGCATCTTTCCTAGACTTTGCATTAAGCTGACGATAATTGACACACATCCTAGTTGTCCCATCATTTTTTTTTTGTACCAAGACAATAGGGGAGGAATAAGGACTACTCCTCTCCCTTATCACTTTACTATCCAGAAGCTGTTGAATATGGGCCCACACTGACTCATACTGAGAAGGAGGGATTCGCCTATATGGCTGTCAAACTGGTTTATCATCCACCACAGGGATCTCATGTGTAATTAGTGATGAACACCCTATATCACCCTCACTTACAGAAAAGAGGGACTGGTACTTATTCAAAAGATGATTTGCATGTTCTACTTCCTGTTCTGCCAGTCCTTCAAAACTAGGCCACTTTACCTCATCACCAGGTGCTTGTTCCACCACCTGGAGATGAACATGGGCCATATAAACATTTTCAGGAGAAATTATTAGATTAGGCCCTTGGGTTTTTACTACTTTCACCACCTGAACAGTGCCTATAGTATGACAAAGTGACGCCTATACATCTACACTACCTACATTAACAATGGGGGCATATACTAACCCTCCTTCAGCATAGACTACAGAAGAAGACAACAGCAAGCCCTCTGGAAGAGCATTTTCTTCAGGCCCTAAAGGTTCTAACCAAAAATTCAACTACAGCACCTGAAACCTGGGGACAAGTAACCGGGACCATAGTCATAGTGCCTGCAGCAACACAAATTGGGACCTTACCCCACATTCTTACCTTATATGTAGAAGCGGAGCCTGAAATGGCTTCAATCTGTTGACAACAACAAAGTGCCTGTCTCTAGGCAGGAGCAGCCGTTCGCACCTGAGGGACCTGAAAACGCTCTGCACCATGTTTGTTAAATAAAATAGAGTAACATTCCTGAATAATATTTATACCTAGCACTGCAGGGATCTTTTCTTTCTGAGCATGCCTACTGGGGGAACATGCGTCTTTTACAATCAAAATGCCTTTACTAGGTAAAGTAACACCAAATATACTAACATCCAGTTCTACATATCCCACACATGGAATTTCCATGCCATTGGCAGCTTTCAAAGCCAACCATGCACACACTTGAAGCCCCCCCTTACCCAAATCTGAAAAGTGAAAATTAAAATAACTTTCAGTGACAGTGGTAACCATGGAGCCTGTGTCCAATAAACACCAAACATCAACAGTTCCCATTTTAACCTGCAAGGTTGGACAAGATCCTACCAAACTTGAAACTATACCTGGTCAAATTCTGAGCCCAATGTCCCATCTCCAGCGTGTGGCTCTGCACCGTGGGGGCTCTAGTTTTCCGCCCCTGGTACAGGTCCAAAAACTGCACCAACACTGGACCTTGGGACATCAGAAAAACCAGTTTGAAGTATATTAGTACAATATCTAGCAATATGGCCACCTTGATTACATTTAACACATATTGGTTGACCATCAGGTGTTCGGTGAAACCTAGTACTTCTAGGGGGCCTAGTTACATTACTAGAGATCCGTTCTCTGTATTACTTAAAAGGTTTTCAAAATCAAATCCAGTTGTGCTTCTTTGCATACAACCATATCTTTCAGCTCTGCAAACTCAGAACTAACCATTCTATTCTCTTTGCATGTAACAACATTCTCACAGAACTGGTCCTATAGAACCACCCGATGGTCGGATATAGCATTAGGGGTAGCTTTTCGAATCCTATCCATCAAATCCTTTAGAGCATGAGAAAACTCTTGAAAAGACTCCCCTTCTTTTTGCTTTCTATCAAAAAATTGCTGTTGTAACATAAGAAAAGGAAGAACAATACAACTCACGCAAAACAGTAAAAATCTGAGTTGAATTCTCTCTAACTTCCCTAGACCTATATTTCATTTCAGTCCGAGTTTCCCCCTCTAAATGATCATAAACAAACACAGTTTGTCCCCCTCCAACATGTGTCTTCCCCCCTCTAATACAGCGCTCCACCTCTTCAATCCAATCTTCAATAGGCAGAGATCCCAATGACACACTTGTTCCCTCCTTTGTCCATTACCCTCAGGTGTTGAACTTGAAACAAAACCTGTTGAAGTTCCATTTTGAGTCTGCTGTTTTAGTCTCATTTTTCACATGCAGTTGCCATAGCTACAGCAGACTATCAGCTTACGCCACAGCACGTCCTGTCCAGTGACAATATCGAGGTCCCACAAAGTAAAATCGCTGTTTCTCCCTAAAAAAAAAAAACAAAACAAAAACACTACCTACTTCCCAGCCTAACAAAGGAATGAGTATATTCAAATTGATCCGTCCTGCCGACTGTGTCAAATTGTAACACTACGCCAATCCTACAAAACTAATTTGAAAGAGAAAAACTTGTTAAGAGTACAGGCCCAAAAACAAAACCCTTCAAATCACTCAAGGTACAAAAATAGGACAGAAAATAATATACACAACAATTAAACACAAACATAAAATAATTTATAGAAGTAACTCATCCAAAATTGGTCCCAGCTCTCAAAGAGGTTAACAGCCAGTTTAAATCTCTCGCTATAATAGCTGATTTCCTTGCGTGTGGCAAACCTTTAAGGCATAGGGGGACAGCCCTCTTGCATTAAAAACTGAAAAGTAACCACAATTAAAATAAAAACACACAACTTGAGCTGGCAAAATAAGGCTGGGAAGGTGTCATCAATAGAAATAATACAATAAAAAAAAAAAAAATACAAAAAAAACAAAGCCCGGGCCAACCGGACTCATACACAAACAATTCACACGATACACGTGCTGCCACCATGCAGCACACTCCTGAGACCGGCCAACCAGAGGACCAAACAAAAACAACACGGGAGAAACAGCATATGACAAATCTAAAACAGAAAAACAAAAATTAACAATACATCATATGCTTTAAAACACTAAACATTTAAAACCATGGTTACCAACTGCACACTCACTTTTATTTAATTAAATAATTTACCTTCATTGGCAGATAGCAGATATAACAATCAGTTGTTGTTCAAGAATTTATCCAGATCTGAATCAAAACACATTCCCCAAGAGAAATACAAATAAAACCTTTCATGCCAAATTAAACAAACTAACGTAACAAACTTGGCCTTCCTCCTCTGGGGCAAATTCAAACACAACCAAACAAAGCAGCACTTTATCCCCTGTACTTTTAAAACAAGGCCCACATTTCGAGGCCTCTTGCCCAGTGCCTGCTTAAAAAGTCTTGGAATAATTAGCCAACCACACCCCTACTGATAGGCGCGTGACTGGCTACATTTAGAAGCAAAAGGTGTGCCGTTATCAATTTCAATCACACTAGGAATACCAAACCTAGAGATTATCTCATTCGTTAATATTTTTACAACTTTTTTTAGTGTTCGCTGTGAGGCAAATGCTTTGGCCACTTACTGAATCTGAAATTTCCTACTGGTGGCATATATGTGATATCTATCTGTAGCTGTTGGAAAGGTTGCTCAGGAAAAGTAAGGGCATCATGTCATACAGGTCAATGTATGTTAGTTTTGGCACAAGTCAAACATGAATCTAACACTAGCTTAGTTGTTTTAGCTACATCAGCAGTACAGTATGTTGTGTTTTTAGCCTGTGTGACTTTAGCTATGCTAATGTGTGACATCCCATGGTAATGCTTAAGCAACACTATTAAAGCTAGTCTAGGCAGAGCAATTTTTCCATCTACATCTCTAATAATACCAGCTGATTATGATTTACAATGTTTAGAAGCCCAATACCTCATGTTCTCCTCAGTAGGCTGACTCTGAAGTATTTTTTTAGGTCAATATCTGGTATATTGGAGATATGTGTCATCATCGGGATCTCAGAATTTGTATGTATTGTGTCCAAATCTACTGGTTGTTTTGCTGCTTCCTTAGCTACTTTATCCGCTAACATGTTTCCCCAAATTTCCACTGAATCACCTCAGCATGTCCTTTAAACTTAACTATGGCCATTTTGGCAGGTAGTTGAACAGCATTTAAGAGGTTGCCTATGAGATTAAAATATGCTATGGGCTTTCTATCAGCTGTTTTAAAGTGTCTGTGCTTCCATGTTTCAGCAAAATCGCTCACAACATCAAAAGCATACTTAGAACCAGTGTTTATAGTCACTACTTTACCTTTCGAAAACTGACATGCTCTTGTAAGTGCGACCAACTCTGCAGCTTGTGCAGATGTTTATGGTAATGGTTTAGCTTCAACTATTTCATCAGGTAATCTTACAACCGCATAGCCACATAAAAACACATCAGAGGGTTTTAAACACGATCTATCTACATATAGGCAATCCCCCTTTTCCAGGGCCATAGCTAAAAGATCGGGCCTACAAGAGGTCTCTTGTTCAATGTGTTTAAGTCAATTGTGTGCGTCGTCAAAACCATCTAAGTCAATAAAGTCTAGCAGATCACGCAGCGATACTACAACGGAATGCAAGTTATGTTTTCTGTTGCCAAGAGCGTGATTTCATAACCAGATCTACGTCATGCTGTCATATCTTGTGTGTTGAGGTTATGTAAAATAGCTGTTACCTGATGTGAGGTGTACAGTATCAAAGGATGTGACAGCACCGTTTTCTCAGCATCCTAGACCATCAGACCATCAGCAGCCACTGTACACAAGCATGAGGGCAACCCTTGTACTATGTTGTCTAAAGATTTGGAAAGATAGGCAACAGGCGAAATCTGTCACCATGTTCCTGGGCTAGAATCCCTGCATCCGTACCTTCACATTCGTGCAAATAAACGTGAAAAGGCCTAACATAATTCGGAGGACCCAGAGCTGGAGCAGACTGTATAGCCTTCCTGTATTTCTAAGTGAATTTATGGTTATGAGTATAAAATGTAATATTTTAATAAAAACAATAGAAAACCTTTTTTTATAAAAGAAAGTCAGATATTTGTCAAACCATTGTTTGTCATCACATTTTGCAATGAATATTTGCACTTTCAATGGTTTTTAGTTAATAATGCTTATGAATATAAAAAGTCATAAGTTCACAATAACTTGTAAAAACTTGATTTGTCATATCATATTATGTCTTTTTCATTGAATTTTTACACTTTTTTAACAGTTTTCATGAAATTATTCCAATAAATATGAAAATTCACATTTTACCTAGTAATTTCATATTTATAAGAGAAAAGTTTTGTCAAAACATGATATATCATGAAACCTGTTTCCTTCATTGATTGCATTTTTTTGGTTATGAGTGTAAAATTTAATATTTTAATAAAAACAATAAAAAAAAAATATAAAAGAAAGTCAGATTTCTTTCAAACTATTGTTTGTCATCACGTTTTGCATAGATTTTTTGCACTTTTAATGGTTTTTAGCTAAAAGATGCTTATAAATATGAAAATTCAAATTTTCACAATAATATTTTAATGAAAAAGTAAAAAAAAAATGTTATGTAATAATGGTTATGAATATGAAATGTAATATTTTATTTAAAACAATCAATATTTTATATATATATATATATATATATATATATATATATATATATATATATATATATATATATATGAGAAACACAGAGTTTGAGCTCCCTCCAAATATTCTCTATTGGGTTTAGGTCTGGAGACTGGCTAGGCCACGCCAGAACCTTGATATGCTTCTTACAGAGCCACTCCTTGGTTATCCTGGCTGTGTGCTTCGGGTCATTGTCATGTTGGAAGACCCAGCCTCGACCCATCTTCAATGCTCTAACTGAGGGAAGGAGATTGTTCCCCAAAATCTCGCAATACATGGCCCCGGTCATCCTCTCCTTAATACAGTGCAGTCGCCTTGTCCCATGTGCAGAAAAACACCCCCAAAGCATGATGCTACCACCCCCGAGAGAGATTGACAGTCATGTTTAGCTTCTTCCATTTTCTAATGATTGCTCCAACAGTGGACCTTTTTTCACCAAGCTGCTTGACAATTTCCCTGTAGCCCTTTCCAGCCTTGTGGAGGTGTACAATTTTGTCTCTAGTGTCTTTGGACAGCTCTTTGGTCTTGGCCATGTTAGTAGTTGGATTCTTACTGATTGTATGGGGTGGACAGGTGTCTTTATGCAGCTAACGACCTCAAACAGGTGCATCTAATTTAGGATAATAAATGTAGTGGAGGTGGACATTTTAAAGGCAGACTAACAGGTCTTTGAGGGTCAAAATTCTAGCTGATAGATAGGTGTTTAAATACTTATTTGCAGCTGTATCATACAAATAAATAGTTTAAAAATCATATTTTGTGATTTCTGGATTTTTTTTTTTTAGATTATGTCTCTCACAGTGGACATGCACCTGCGATGACAATTTCAGACCCCTCCATGATTTCTAAGTGGGAGAACTTGCAAAATAGCAGAGTGTTCAATTACTTATTTTCCTCACTCTATATACATTCAGGCCACAGAATAACGTTACCTCACAACTTTATTCCCCAGTGGTTAACTTACTGCGAAAAGATGCTGTGGGAAGAACCTACAGTAAAGAAAGAAAGAATGTTGTAAGCACCAAGAAAAGCTTAAGTTTTCATATTTATTTTAAAATAGTCATATTTTTGCCTAACATAGTTATCATGAAACCTTTTTCATTCACTTATTGCACTTTTTTCAATGGTTTTGCATGAAAATATGCTTCTGTATATGAACATTTATATTTTACTAATTATTTGCATATTAATGTAAAACGTCATAATTGTGTCAAACAATGGTTTGTCATGTGAAAGTTTTATAATGTGCTTTATAATGAAATTATGCTATAAAAATCCATATTTTCCCAATAACATTTTTATGAAAAAGTTAGTTTTTTAGAAAATTATGGTTATGAAGATGAAATTTAATATTTTAATAAAAAACAATATTTTTTTTATAAAAGAAAGTAATATTTGTTTCAAATCTTTGTTTGTCTTAACAGTTTTCACGATGAACCTTTGCACTTTTGTTAATATTTTTAATCATGCCCAAACTTATTTCTTGGAAAGGTTTTCCATACGAACTACACAGGAAAAATGGCAGAGTAATTTTTCCAGAGACAATATTCTCTTCCTCAAAAACAGTTGTTTTTGATCTATTTTGAGTGTACAGAGTAAAATATGTCAGTAGAGTGAGAACAAAATTACAGAGTAACTGTGAATCCTCCCCATTGTCTCCTCAAAGAGTAGGTGAGGAGCCAAACTGGATTGCTGGAGGCCATTTTGATGTGCATTAGCCTTATTCAAACTCAAATTTCTCACGGTAATATAAGGTATTAGCAATATTTACAGGGGCTATTCATTATTTTTTGGCGTCTGAATCCAGAATGTTGTAATCTTTCATTCTCAAGCTTGTTGTTGGGCTTTTGATCATCGATTAAAGAATATTTGTTGCGAGTGTTAGGGCGTTCACACTGAATTTGCATAATCCTCAGCGCCATTATTGTGGAACACTGTGCAATGACCTTGCGCTTTTTTTTATATGGACACTTTCGTACAAAACCCGCTCCTAAATTGTGAATAAATCGCCATCTGAATGCATGAGTTTTATCATTGAAGTGCCATTTGGATTATATTTTCAGACATCCATGACAAAAATGGTCTGAATAGGGCTAGCATGCTAGCACCATGCATAAACTGTTGAACAGTTATTACAAACTAAAAACACACCAGTGAAAAAAAAATAATTCATGTTGAATGTCATCTTCATCTGACAGTGAGTAATATTGCCTTGTGTTCGTCTTTTTGCTTTCTTCAGAATGCAAACCAACAACGTTGTCAGAGTGAGGTTCAAAGATAGCAAAAAAACATTTTTTTCTTTAAAACCTTTTATGTTTTAAACGTTTTTGGAATGTGGTAAGAGGAGAAACTTTAACATTGTTAATATCATTAATACTTTTCCTTCTAAAAGTTTTAATAGTATTAAACTAAGTTTATGGTTGTATCTTATGGGGTATAAAAATAACTCTAACTTCCTTTGGAATTGCTATTTTTTGTTAATTTGGCAATGGTTTGTCATCCTTCAGTTGGCAAAAAATTTGATCTTCCTACAATGGATGTAAAAATCTTTGATGACTCGAACACAGAGGTTGATGAGGAAGCATTTGAATACCTGCTGACACGACCAGACCTTGGTGTCCTAGAAATTTTACACCCCAGGCAAAGAATGTTTTGATGGTAAAATGTTTTACATGCTTATACAGTTTTGTGTTTATTTTCAGCAATACTCACCAATTTATTTTTGCATAGACTAATGTGTCTATTGTACTAATTCTCAATAACTGTATAACATGATATACAAATAGTATGAACAGTTAATCAGACTCTAGGTATGGTTTATATTAAAGATTATTTAAGCTCAAGCTCAGTAGGAGATACCGAAGGCACATCAGAGTCTGACGACACAGCAATTTTGATTAGAAGTCCTCCTAAAAAAAATCAAGCAAAGGAACATCTTGCTCAAGTAAGGATCACCAATCTTGTCTCTGAATTACATCTATATAGAATTACTTAAATATGAAAGATATTTGGAACTATATACAGTTGCCAGTTGTTATTTTCTCATCTTTGCTCAATATTATATCCTCCCCTTTTTCAGATGATTGAAGATATCATAAAGACCAGCCCTGGAGGTGAAAAGATTGCAAGTGAAAATGCTCACACTAAAAGTCTATCAGATAGCCGGAATCGTGACATGGTGAAAATCTTGGTAGCACATTTGACAAATGAACATGGGTAGGTTGTTTATACAGTACCTTGTAAATTAATGTTTCTGATGTTATGGGTTGTAATTGGTTTATGTTTGTGTGTAGAACATGGCCTTCCTGACACTTAAAGGAACAATATACAAAGGGAATCATCTCCCTTTTCCCACATTTGGCTGACCCCAGGAGCAAACTTGGCTATGTTAGTAGCTGTTGCCTTTCAATCTATTTGATTTACAGAAGAAGGATCTACTGCATCTTGCAAAATAAATATTATTTAAAGTATAATTGAAGTGGTATTTATTTTCTTAGTCTAGTAATGTATAACTTTTAGGTCTGTTTGTTATGGTCATAGGAGCTTTATTACAATGCAGAAGATGGAAGTGGATTTTTGGCATAGACAATTAAAACTCTGCAAAAAGAAGCATCGGAGGGTCGGATGAAACGCCCACGGCAATCACAAACAGGTGCAAGATTTGATGTTTAATCAGTGCTTGGCTGCAAGGCTTGACTAACATATATATATATATATATATATATATATATATATATATATATATATATATATATATATATATATTTTTTTTTAATGAATATGCAACGTTTGCTTTATTGAATTATTTTACTCATCTTAACATTTGTGACTTGTATTTGAAGTATTCTTTTGTTCTGTAGTGAGAATGAGGTCACATATAGTATCTCTACAAAATATAATTGTTTTTCTTTTAATATGTGAACATGTTTTTCGAGATAAACGAAAATCAAAATGGCGGCAGTATATTAACGTGCTTAAAATTTCTTTATGTACATGATGTGCGTTAATAAATGAGAATGTGCATGCACGTGTTTTTGGAGGTTTTTTTTTTACACAACAGCGTTGCCGCGATTTGTTTGATGAAGGCATGCTATAAAAATACATACAGTACATGTTTGTTAACTGTCAGGAATCTACCTGCCACGCCCCCTTTGGCGCCCCCTTCGGCGTGCAGGTGCTTTCTCGGCCGCTTTCTCTGAAGCTCCCGGCTTCAATCGCGCACATATGGTGCTCGTTTAGCACAAATCACCAGCTCCTATTTAAACTTCCACACTCTCACCGTCCGTTATTGTTGGTATATGTTTGTTGACGGCGTTTGTTGTTATCGCTCATGCGTATCCCGGTACGTGCCTTCCCACTGGCACTCTCTCAATGGCTGCGCTTTTCTTCCCAAAACGCATTGCGGATTCCCCTCTGATTCTCGGATTCCCCTCCGCCACTTTCACGAGTTCTTCCTCAGCTGCGCAGTGCCGATCGAGATAATCAACGTTAAATGGCAAATATTTCCCCCCTTGTGCTCGAGATATCAGGGTTCGGCGACATAAAAAAGTCGACATAACCGATAAAAAATGCTAAGACAAAGCGAGAATTTGGCGGTTTCACTTCAAAAACGTCGACTTAATAGGGTTGTCGAATTAAACGAGGTCGAGATAAGTGGGTTCCACTGTATAAAGATAAAATAAATTTTTATTGTTCTGCCGTAACACACACTTCTTCAGTAAACAAACTTAGTTCCTACTGTGGTACTGTCAGGGTGCAAGTGAAACAGGAGGTGGACGCCGGAATACAGCTCGCTCAGGTTTAATGATAAGATGAGGGAGAGAGATACACACGAGCACACACACACGCACGCACGTCGGCCGGAGAGGAACCCGGAGGCGTAATGTCGCATGGAGCGGAACGCTGAGGCATGACTTTGCCTTCAGATGGTCTAGGCGATATGACCTTTTTCTTGCGGCCAGGCGGCGGTGCAACGATGCTCTTGTGACCAGGCGGCTGTTCGACGTCCCTTTTGCGGCCAGGCGTCGCCATCAGAGGAGCTCAGAGGAGTGACGCCACTATCGGAGGAGCTCGAAGGCGAGATGCCGGAATACAGCTCGCTCAGGTTTAATAATAAGATGAGGGAGAGAGATACACACTCACACACTCTCACACGCTCACACGCACTCACGCACACACACACGGCAGTCCTTAGGTTGAACGAGTCCGAGGTGTGCTAGGGGAGAAGTGTAGCTGATCTGAGATGCGCGAGGAGGAGAAGCACAGCCGGTACCGGATAGTAGAGTCCGAATGGGACGAACAGAGGAGAGTACTGCATGCACCCGTGAAGCCATGCAGCAGTAAGTAACATCTAACACATACAATAACGAACAAGGGAGTGAGTGTGAGTGAAGAGCTTATATAGAAGCGGGGTGGAGTGATGATGAGCCCCAGGTGTGCGTGGTTAAACCTATTCATAATCATAATTTCATAAAAACTGTTGAAAACTGCAAAAAGTGAATGAAAATGGGTTAGAAAGTAATAATTATCAAAAACGAATCAACAGCACATATTTGGCAAAGCCTTCTACATATTGTCAAGAATGAGTTTCTTATCCGCTGAAAATGCGATTCCGTAAGTCTCAGGCATCTAGGACTTAGAAAAAGCGGTTTGTCGAACCAAGCGTATTTGCACTTATTGCATGAACTTGACAAATAATCTTATTGCATGACAAATAATTTTCTGACTAAAATATAACATTGTTTACATACCGTAATTTCCGGACTATAAAGCGCACCCATTATTATTATTATTATTTGAATTTTACAAATTATTTTATTTTTAACATAAATAAGCCGCACCTGTCTATAAGCCTACACTAATGTACTTTACAGAGGCTTTACCGAAAGACATGTTACACACGGTGTAATGGGTGAAATATGTTGCGCTTCCTTTAGGAGCATATCGGTATTTTGGGAATAGCATGCCACTGCATTTTTCCAGTATTACTGCGTGTGTTCAAGACGAGGATTATGTCATTATTATTTTCTGATGCTGATTTCTAAGTTTCTTTGACTAACCCTAAACAATGTTGCCAAAAAAAATAAAAAAGCACGAGTTTTGGAAACCTGTCTGTGCTTATATGATTTCTGTTGCAACTGGAGTTAGCGTGCATGCAAATGCAAATACATTTTTCTGATTACACATTACAATACAAACCATGTTTTAACAAAAATATAGCTTTTTCATTAAATACGTGATGGTTATTGTGAAATTATAAAATTTCATATATATAAACATGATTTAATAAAAAAAAATTTAAAAAGTACAATATGTAAGCGACTTGAAATATGGAAAAACTTACATAAAATGATATGACAAATCCAGTTTTTAACATTTATTGTGAAAAATATGACCATATTCATAAGCATCATTTAACTACGAACTGTTAAATGTGCAAAAAATCAACGCAAAACGTGATATGACAAACAATGGTTGGAAAATATATTTTTTTATTCGTTTTTTTTTAAATGAAAATATAACATTTCCTATTCATAATTATAATAAAAAAAAAACATTAACCTTTACCATAATAATATGAGTTATTTTGAAACTGTAAATCATATGATCATGGAAAACCTTTAAAAAAGTGCTATAAGTGAATGAAAAACAAACAAGTGACCACAAAAATATGACCTTTTTTTAGTTATTAGTGAATTTTATATTCAAGTATCTTTTAATGAAAAAAACGTTAAAAATGCTAAATGTAGGCGAAAAACCTACATGATAAACGATGATTTGAAAGAAAAATACATTTTTTTAATACAAATATTAAATTAATTGGTAAAATATAAATGATCCTATTCATCAGCATAATAATTAATGAAAAACTTTTAAAAAGTTCAAAGATTCAATGAAAAATGTGACATAATTCAAGTTATTGTGAAATTATGACAATATATTCATCAGCATCATTTACCTATGAATATGAAATAAATTGGTAAAATAGAAATTTGTATATTTTCATATTCATAAGCAACATTTAACTAAAAACCATTGAAAGTGCAAAAAATCTATGCAAAACGTGATGACAAACAATGGTTTGAAAGAAATCTGACTTTTTTTTATAAAAAAAAGGTATTGTTTTTTATTACAATATTTAATTTTACACTCATAGCCAAAAAAAAGTGCAATTAATGAAGGAAAAAGAACTCGGGCTGCGTCGAAACGCTTTTGGAACGCCGCGCTCGGAACCACGTGTGAAATCTAGCCAATAGGCAAGACGTGACATTATAGACAGGCGACGTCGCATAAACCAGGAAGCTACAAGATGGCTCCTGCGCCCTGTGTCACAGCCTCAGCGCCTTCCCTGATCTGCGCACTGAGGTGTCTGAGTCCTTGGAGGCCCACGTGCGCGCGTGCTTTTCCAATGTGTCTAGTTGCGCGCGCATGTTATTGGGACTAAGTAGCGCAGCTACGGGACGATGCCACTTGTGGTAGAGATGCTAGCTAGCTATCTCTCCACGAGTGCTGCATTTATGAAGGCTATTGGTTTGCCTACAAAGAGCCGCTTGGCTTTGGTAGGTATGGCTACGCGGCAGGTCAGGCTGTGGGTTGCTTCCTCACGATGAGTGTGTTGCAGGCATACCAGGCTGGCCTGCTATGAGGGATGGTGTGAGCTTCCTTCTGAGCGCCACGGTGACCCCTCCTGGCCTGACCTGGTAACGCTGTAGGTAAGGGCGATTGCTGGCAGCTTCAGGAGGCCGCGGTGGCATTTGAGTGGTACTTCCTCGCCGCTCCAATGGGACTGCTCCGCGGCAGCCTCGCCCTGGTACGTCCAGGCACAGCAAAATGGCCCGGAAAGAGTGCGTTGCCACCCGATTCCCGCGGGGATGTCCTAGGGGCCCCTGGCAACACTCTAAGCCCGAGGAGGGGCTGGACGACCTGAGGTTCGTCCTCGCCTCTAGTGAGCGGGCTGTGGTGTGTAAGACTGACGGCTTGCATCTTGGAGGGTGGTCGGCACCTCATGCTACGGACAGAGGCCGGTTTGTCAGCCCTGCCTCAGGGTGTTCAGGACGCATATAAGACTTTCTGTCAGTCTGGAGGGCTATCAGGAGTGTCTCGGGGGTCCTGCATACTGTGGAGAATGGCTGCGTGATTCAGTTCACATCTTCTCCTCCCCGGTTCAACAGGATGTGTCCCACCCTGGTGGGACCCGTGCAGGCTCTGGTCCTGGGACAGGAGATGCGTACTCTCCTGAGGAATCGGGCCATCGAGGGGGTTCCATCCTCCTCGGTCAGAGAGTCAGGCTACTACGGCCCGTACTTTATTGTTCTGAAGAAGGACGGCGGGTTGCATCCCATTCTGGATCTCCACTCCTTGAACCACTTACTTATGAGGCTCGGGTTCAGGATGCTTGCTCAGAAAGGTCATCCGAGGACTGATTTGTCATACTTTAGATCTGGAGGTCGCATGCTCCCGTTCGGCCTAGCACTCTCACCCCGTACCTTCACAAAGTGCTTAAACCCCGCTGCGGCTTCAGGGCATTAAAATTTTGTATTCTATCGATTGGTTGATATTGGCTCGTTTAGAGCACCAGGCAGTTGAGATGTCATTCTCGCCTGCATGAAGGTACTGGGGTTCAGACTGAAACGCCAGGTAGAGTGTACTTTCTCCAGCGCGGAGAACCACTTTTCTCGGCGTGGTGTGGGAACAGGTTGCGGGCACAGTTGTCTCCCGCCCGGTTTGAATCATTCTCAACCGCTGTCAGGAGGGTAGGAGCAGGCGAGCCACTCACTGTAAGGCAATTCCAGAGGCTGCTGGGTTTCATGGCGGCAGCGTCCAGTGTAATTCCACTCGGTCTACTCTACATGAGGCCCCTCCAGTGGTGGCTCCAGGGCAGAAGGGTTCTTCCCCAGAGGGAGTCCGTATCGTAATTTTAAGGTCTCGTGGTGTGCCCTTCGAGCCTTGGATGCATGGAAGGACCCAACGCTCTGTCCCGAGGCCCAGATTTAGGGACTCCTTGTCATCGCTTAACACTAACGACAGACGCTTCCCTCACGGGGTGGGGAGCGTTCATGAGTGCCCAATCTGCCCAGGGTCTGTGGAGCGGCCCACGTCTCTCGTGGCACATAAATTGCCTAGAGATGATGACAGTGTTGTTGGGGTTAAAAACACTTCCTCCCAGTCCTGAGAGATCGCCATGTGTTGTTCTGCACGAACAATACTGTGGTCTTGTACATCAACCATCAGGGGGCCTCCGGTCTCGCCCATGCCAAACAACTGGCGCGAGAGGTCTTCTTGTAGTCCCAAGACGAACTCCTCTCATTGAGAGCCGTTTACATCCCGGGATGGTTGGATGTCAGAGCAGACGCCCTGTCGAGACAGTGGCTGCCATGGGACGGTCATGGCCGAGATGTTCGGGTAAGCTGTAGTTTGCGGGACCTGGTATCCCTGCTCGAGGGCCCTCCATGGGACATTCCTCCCAGGAGGGGTGCCCCTGAGGGGGCACAGTTCGTAGCAGCTGGTCTCTCTACCGAGGTAGTATAGACCCTTCTTCACTCCAGCGCTCCCCAAATGAGGAGGTCGTACGCCGCACGATGGCAACTGTTTGCTTCATGGTGTGAGCACCATGACTTGGACCCAGTTAACTGCCCAGTCAGCTCAGTTCTGGAGTTTTTACAGGAACAGTTTGCCACAGGGTTAACCTCTCGATCCTGAAGGTTTCCGTGACTGCCATCGCGGCATATATCGCCCCGCCTGCGGGGCAGTCGCTGGGTATGCACCCATTGGTGACACGTTTCCTTCACGGTGCCCGGAGGCTGAGGATGCGACCCAGAGTGCCTGTCTGGGACTTGCCAGTTGCCTCGTCCTGCCTGGAGTTTGCCCCTGGCCAGGGTATTTCCATACACGAAACCTGGGTGCGTACCTAAGGTGCATTCAGCACTAGCAGCAGTAGTAGCACTGCATGATCTACTAGACTTTATTGAATTAGATGGTTTTGACGACGCACGCGATTGCCTTAAACACATTGAACAAGAGACCTCATGTAGGCCCGATCTTTTAGATATGGCCCTGGTAAAGGGGGATTGCTTATATGTAGATAGATCGTGTTTGAAACCCTCTGATGTGTATTTATATGGATATGCAGTTGTAAGATTACCTGATGAAATAGTTGAAGCTAAACTATTACCATACAAATCTGCACAAGCTGCAGAGTTGGTCGCACTTAGAAAAGCATGTCAGTTTTCTGAAGGTAAAGTAGTGAGTGAGTGTTGTGCAGGATTTTGCTGAAACATGGAAGCAAAGACACTTTAAAACAGCTGATGGAAAGCCCATAGCACATTTTAATCTCATAGGCAACCTCTTAAATGCTGTTCAACTCCCTGCCAAAACGGCCACAGTTAAAGTTAAAGGACATGCTGCAGGTGATTCAGTGGAAATTCGGGGAAACACGTTAGCGGATAAAGTAGCTAAGGAAGCAGCAAAACAACCAGTAGATTTGAACACAATACATACAAATTCTGAGATCCCGATGATGACACATATCTCCAATATACCAGATACTGACCTAAAAAAATACTTCAGAATCAGCCTACTGAGGAGGACATAAAGTATGTGGCTTCTATACAATGTAAATCATATTCAGCTGGTATTATTAGAGATGTAGATGAAAAAATTGCTCTGCCTAAACTAGCTTCAATAGAGTTGGTGAAGCATTACCATGGGATGTCACACATTAGCGTAGCTAAATTCACACAGGCTATGAACTCATCATACTGTATTGCTGATGTAGCTAAAACAACCAAGCTAGTGTTAGATTCATGTTTGACTTGTGCGAAAACTAACATACATTGACCTGTATGACATGATGCCCTTACTTTTTCTGAGCAACCTTTCCAAAACCTACAGATAGATTTCACACATATACCACCAGTAGGCAATTTGAGAAACCTGTTGGGTATAGTTGACAGATTCAGTAGATGGCCTGAAGCATTTACATGCGTGACAGACAGCACTAACAAAGTTGTAAAAATATTAAAGCAAGAGATCATCTCTAGGTTTGGTAATCCTAATGTGATTGAAAGTGATAACGGCCCACCTTTTGCTTCTAAAGTAACACAACATTGTTGGCTAAAAGCTTAGCAATTGATTGCCATTTTAATATTCCCTATCACCCACGGTCAGCTGGAGTGGTAGAGAGAATGAACAGAACTATTAAGGAAAGTGTTACATAAGCGTGCATTAAAACAGGCCGAAATTAGACTGTTGTTCTCCCGGCAGTACTCACAGAAATGAGAATGACCCAATCTTCAACTACTAAACTGTCACCATTTGAAATTCTAATGGGCTGGCCTTTCCCGACCCCATGGGTCAGGTGACACACTGGCATCTCTTCCGTAGGTAACCTGGAAGTGATGGTGGACATTTCTGCCCTGGTGAAAATTTAATTTAATTCTATTAGTTCTGATGTCTCACTAACTCTTCTTCTGCCCACATAAAACCCACCACACACTTTTGTTCCTAATCTAGATGTCCTGATACAAAATCTGAAGCCTACCAAGGTCGGTGAGACGAAGTATCGAGGTCCAGCTGTTCTAGCAGTAACCAGAACTGGAGTGCTGACTGATTATCAGCCACAGTGGATACATGCAAGCAGGATCAAAACAGCACCCCCTTGATCTGTGCATTAATTGGTCTGTTGGCCTTAAAAGCCTGCCTAAGTGAGTATTCAGGGCTGAAATAGGGAAAGATCCTTTCTTTACTGTAGAAATGGGGCTGACTCACTTGACTGTTTTGTTCAGCTTACCCTGATACCTACTCTAGGTCTAAATTCTATAACAATATTTGCATAGTTGTAATTACACATAATTACACAACTATGTAATTACATAGTTGTAGTTCTCTTTGAACACATTATTTACATTTGCGGCATTTAGCAGACGCCCTTATTCAGAGCGAATTATTCAGAGAGAAGCAACTGCTTCGTATTGTCGAGAAATTTAGCTAGTTTTGGTTATAAAAATAGAGGAGAATACCAAAATAATAAAATAATAAAAACAAAATAAAGGTAGTTCTGATAAGAGTATGATAGGTTTATTGGAGAATTGTATTGGAGAATATCAGGTGCAGGTTTGCAGAGTGTGCAAAATTGTAACAACAACAAGCGGATTAGCTAGGCTAGAAACCGCAGGGTATTTTTGTCTGGTGTATAAAAGTCCTTCTTGGGTGTTTCACTGATAGGCCCACGACACCTCCAGAGGGTTCAGCAGTGAATCCCAGCGTCCCAGGTTCACTCCCTAGATGCCATCAACTCACTTAAAGACCCAGGCAGAGTCTTTTCTCTTCACCCACAGCCACTAGCTTCCCTTTTCCGCAGCTGCAGAGAGGTCTTTGACCGCCTGCTGGTGGGCCTTTCCTCGTACTCCCATCTCCCTGAGTAGCCTGGATGTTGTGGTGGCTACAAACCCTCTACAACCTACTTCCACTGGGCGTACCTTTACATTCCAGCCTTGTTGTTGTGCATCAGCTGCAAGTTCAGGGTACCCACCCCTTTTCCGCTCATAGGCCTTCTTCACTGCACCCTCCCAGGGAACGGGGAGCTCGATGATGTAGACCAGCTTGAGCGAGGCTGACCACAGAACAAGGTCTGGTCGCAGGTTGGTGGCTGCAATTTCAGCTGGGAAGCATAGTTTCTTATTCAAGTCTTCCAGCAGCTTCCAGTCCCGTGCTCTACCCAGCTGACCAGAGTCTGATCTTATGGTGGTGAGGTTGGCTTGACCCTCACCCTCCAGAACAAATGGTGTTGGCTGCCACTGGGATGATGGGGAGGAAGGGCTTTCACACTTGTCCGTCGATTTTCCAACACTGCAGCAAGACACTTCAGCATCTGGTTTTGCCGCCAGGTGTAACGGCCTTGGGTGAGGCTGGTCTTGCATCCCACTAAGATGTGCTTCAGTGTTGCTAGACTTGGGCATAGAGGGCACGTGGGGTCCTCGGCATACCATTGGCTTAGGTTTGCGGGAGAAGGCAGGACATCGTAGGCAGCCCTGATGGTAAAGCTTGCCCTGAATTTCTCCATTTCCCACAATATTTTCCCAGGAGATCTTCCTCTTCATCACTCTTTCCCATGCCATCCACTGCCCTTGCTTTGCCTGTGCCACTGCCTGGGCGCACCTTCTTGCTTCCTCCTGCTGCCGTACCTCCTGGACCACCATCTTGCGTCTCTGAGATGAAGAGGCCTTGCTCCACACTGGTGTACTGGCCCCAAGTCCAAGACCACTCCTCCCCTCCTGCACTCGGCCCACGATGTCCTTGTGTCTGAGTGCTGCCTTTGCCTGCTTAGTTGAAGCCATCGGGGTCCACTTCCTTCCGGTGGCCAAGATGGGTCCGCTTGGGCTACAAATGGATCACTCGAATCCAGTAGCATCATCTCCAGTCTGACTTTGGCACACTTGTACTCCTCTACCAGACTGGAAATGGGCAGATGTAGTATCCCTTTGCCATAAAGTCCAATACTGCTGAGGCACCTGGGAAGGCCAAGCCACTTCCGTACGTATGAGCCGACCAGTCTCTCCAGCTTTTCCACCTTTGAGGGTGGGACTTCTTAGAGGGTTAGTTGCTATAGGAGACGTGGAAGTAGTCCATACTGCATGCACCAGAGCTTCAGCTTGCCAGGAAACAGGGTTCTGTCGATGTTCTCCAGGCTACTGGCTACCTCCTTCCTAAGCTGCTCTACTTGCTCTTTGTCTTTAAGGGAGGCATCATACCACCGACCTAGACTCTTCACTGGCTTCTCTAAACAGTTGGGATGGGTTCCTCGCCGATGTGGAACCAGTGGTCTGACAGCTTTCCCTTGATGATGGAGATGCTTCTGGACTTGCTCGGCTTAATCTTAATGTGAGCCCACTCAATGTTGCCCTGGAGCTTACTTAATAGCCGTACAGTGCAAACCTTGGTTGTGGTGAGAGTTGTAACGTCATCCATGTAGGCTCTGACTGGTGGCAGCCTCAGCCCAGGTCTTATTTGCTGTCCGCCAACTGTCCATCTAGAGGTCTGAATGATGACCTCCATTGCTAGGGTAAAGGCCAGTGGGGAGTGCAACCGGCCATAATTCCCACTTCCAGGTGTTGCCAAATTGTTGTGTACTCTGCTGTCACAGGACAGCTGGAGCGTTTTTGTCAAGCTTGTATGGAACTCCATTGGGGCCTGGAGACGATGCGGCCCTTGCTCTACGCACGGTTTGTTCTCCCTCACTCCACCTGGGTGGACTGATATCCAGCTCGTGCTCTGGTGGGTTGACTGGTGGCATGTCATGTGGGAGTGTAACTTCTTCCTGGTGTCTGTCATCTGTGCAGGAGTTTTTCAGATGTTCTTCCAGGTCGGCCTTTGACACTGAGAGACTTCCGCTCTTCTCCTTTGTGAAGAGGGTCTTCACAAATTTTAATGGATCTTTGTAGAAGCGAGATCTTGTTTGCTCCTTCCTTCTGCGCTTCCTTAGGAGATTTTCAGCTCTCCTTAGTGTTGCAAGCCTGCCATGCAACAGGTTTATACCCTCCTTCTCTTCCTCTATGGCCTTCCTCCATTGCTTCTTTAACTGCCTCCTCTCCTTGACTAGGCGATCTATCTCTGTCTGCCTTCTGGACTTGGTGGGGATTGAAGGAGTAGCTCGTTTTTCTTCAACCACTCCAAATCGTTCCACCCCGTAGGCATAGATAAGATCGCCCATCCTTTCCAACTTTTTCATGGCTGTGCCTCTGATCGCTTCCAGTATGTTGCAGAGATCAGTGTTGGCCTCCTTCCACATCATCTTGTTGCAGGCCTTTGGCCACTTAACTAATGGCCTTCGCCCCTGAATCTTCTTCTTTGCTGTTGGTCGTGATGGGTTGGGTTCAGGTTGCCCTCTTGTGCCTTGTTAAAGATATACACAAAAGCACAGCATACATTATATCATCACCATACTTAATTGTGCATATATGTCACACATATTTTAAAGGCGAAAAGAGAGGGTGAAGCTGGTGGACGAAGTTAAAGCCTAGAGAAGGAAGTAAAGATAGAAACGACTTGCTGGGGAAGAAAAGGTTCATGCTGAGAGAACAACGGTGTCAGGTCCTGAGGAATAGGACGGACCAGGTTTGTCGCAATGTCCAGGAGTTATACTCTTGCAGAGCGAGCCCTGACCCCGATCGGAGGGGGGAGACCAGGACTCGTAGCTGAAAAAATGGCATCCACTACCCACCTGCTTAACAAGAAACCTGTCCTATTAGGGCCACAGCAGACGAACAGCTGCACCGACTGTCTCCAAAAACTCATCCTGTGGAGACAAGCACCCAGTGCTCGAACTGGAAATAGCCGGGTCTGTAACCCCTGGTCGGGGGCTATAAACAGAGGAGGGCAGTATGCCTGTAACACGACACATCGTGTGGGAGCCACAGGCAGCTTAGCGACGCACCCAGGCTTCGCATATAGAAACACTCTGGCCATGCCAGGGGGCAAACTCAAGGCAAGACGGGGCAACTGCCAAGTCCCAGACAGGCACTCTGAGTCATGTCCCAGGCCTCAGCCTCCAGGCGCTGCGGAGGAAATGTGTCACCAATGGGTGCCTACCCAGCGAATACAGAAAACCTTCAGGGTCACAGGGGTTAACCCTGTGGCAAACTGTTCCTGTAAAATCTCCAGAACTGAACGGACCAGGCAGTTAACTGGGTCCAAGTCATGGTGCTTACACCATGACCCAAACAGTCACCATCGTGCGGCGTACGACCTCCTCGTGGGGGGAGCTCTGGAGTGGAGAAGGTCCTCTACTACCTCGGTAGAGAGACCAGCTGCTACGAACTGTGCCCCCTCAGTGGCCACAGCCACAGTTTCCACAACTCCGCTGCGAGCGGAGATCCCTCCTGGGAGGAATTTCCCATGGAGGGCCCTCGAGTAGGGATACCAGGTCCACAAACCATGGCTTCACAGGACATCAAGGTGCTACCAGGAGGAGCAAGACCGTCCCATGGCAGCCACTGTCTCGACAGGGCGTCTGCTCTGACATCCAACCATCCCGGGATGAAAACAGCTCTCAATGAGAGGAGTTTGTCCTGGGACCACAAGAGGACCTCTCGCGCCAGTGGTTTGCAGGGGGCGAGACCGGAGGCGCCCCTGGTGGTTGAAGTACAAGACCACCGACGTATTGTCCGTGCGGACTAACATGTGGCGATCTCTCAGGACTGGGAGGAAGTGTTTTAACCTCAACAACACTGCCGTCATCTCCAGGCAATTTATGTGCCACGAGAGATGTGGGCCGCTCCACAGAACCTGGGCAGAGTGGCCACTCATAAACGCTCCCCACCCCTTGAGGAAAGCGTCCGTCGTTAGCATTACGTGACGATAAGGAGTCCTTAAATGGGGCCTTGGGACAGAACATTGGGTCCTTCCATGCATCCAAGGCTCGAAGGGCACACCGCGAGACCTTGATGGCACGATACGGACTCCCTCTGTGGGGCCACCACTGGAGGAACATAACATTTTCTGACCAAAATATGATATTTTTCATATAAACATTTTAGTTATTTCAAAAATATTACTTTTCATAGTCATTATTAAATATAAACGGCACGTATTTGCCAACTCCTTCTATGTGCTGTCAAGAATTAGTTTCGTATTTGCTGAAAATGCGATTCCACAAATCTCAGGCTTCTGGGACGAAGAGAAAGCGTTTTTTCCAACCAAGCTATTTAGAACAAACAGAATGCACTTGCCCATGATCATTTTACATGTTTATAATGAGATATGATAGAACAAAACATTTTCTGACCGAAAAATTATGTTTTTTATATAAATATTAGTTATTTAAAAAATATTATTTTTCATAGTCATAATTATAATTTCATAAAAACTGTTGAAAACTACAAAAAGTTAATGAAACTGGGTTAGAAAGTCATAATTAATCAATAACGGAACAACAGCACATATTTGGCAAATCATTCTATGTGCTGTCAAGAATGATATCTTTGCCGCTGAAAATGCGATTCTCAGGCTTGTTAGACGAAGAGAAAGTGGTTTTTCGAACCATGCATATTTGCACAAACAGAATGCACTTGCCTATGATAATTTTACATGTTTGCGATGAGATATGATAGAACAAAACATTTTCTGACTAAAATATGATATTTTTCATATAAACATTTTAGTTATTTCAAAAATATACATTTTCATATTCATAATCATATATTCATAAAAACTGCAAAAAGTAAATAAAAATGGGTTTGAAAGTCATAATTAATCAAAAACGAAACATATTTGGCAAATCCTTCTGTGCCGTCAAGAATGATATCTTCGCCGCTGGGAATGCGATTCCGCAAATCTCAGGCTTCTAGGATGAAGAGTAAGCGGTTTTTCGAACCAAGCGTATTTGCACAATCAGAATTCACTTGCCCATGACAATTTCACATGTTTATGAAGAGATATGATATAACAAAACATTTTCTGACCAAAATATGATATTTCTCATATAAATATTATAGTGATTTCAAAAATAAGACTTTTCATAGTCATAATTAAATAAAAACTGTGGAAAACTGCAAAAAGTCAATGACAATGGGTTAGAAAGTCATAATTAATCAAAAACGAAACAACAGCACATATTTGGCAACTCCTTCTATGTGCTGTCAGCGGTTTTTCGAACCAAGCGAATTTGCACAAACAGAATAGACTTGCCCATGAAAATTGTACGTTTCTAAAAATAGAACAAAACATTTTCTGACCAAAATATCATATTTTTTATATAAACATTTTAGTTATTTCAAAAATATGAATTTTCAGATTAATAATAATTTCATAAAAACTGTTTAAAAAGGCAAAAAGTCAATGACAATGGGTTAGAAAGTCATAATTAATCAAAAACGAAACAACAGCACATATTTGGCAAATCCTTCTATGTGCTGTCAAGAATGAGTTTCGTATTTGCTGAAAATGCGATTCCGCAAGTCTCAGGCTTCTGGGACGAAGAGAAAGCAGGTTTTTCCAACCAAGGGAATTTGCACAAACAGTTGGTAATTTTACATGTTTCTGATAAGATATGGTATAACAAAACATTTTCTGACCAAAATATCATATTATTTATATAAACATTTTAGTTATTTTAAAAATATGAATTTTCAGATTCATAATCATAATTTCATAGAAACTGTTGAAAACTGCAAAAAGTGAATGAAAAAGGGTTAGAAAGGCAAAATTAATCAAAAACGGAACAACCGCACATTTTTTACAAATACTTCTATGTGCTGTCAAGAATGATATCTTCTCCGCTGGAAATGCGATTCCGCAAGTTTTAGGCTTCTAGGACAAAGAGAAAGCGTTTTTTCGAACCAAGCGTATTTGCACAAACACCTAATCATTTTACATGTTTCTGAAAAGATATGATAGAACAAAACATTTTCTGACCAAAATATGTCATTTTTCATATAAACATTTTAGTTATTTCAAAAATATAAATTTTTATATTCATAATGATAATTTCATAAAAACTGTTGAAAACTTCAAAAAGTGAATGAAAATGGGTTAGAGTCATATTTAATCAAAAACGAAACGACAGCACATATTGGGCAAATACTTCGATGTGCTGTCAAGAATGAGTTTCTTATCCGCTGAAAATGCGATTCCGCAAGTCTCAGGCTTCTAGGACGAAGAGAAGGCGGTTTTACGAACCAAGCGTATTTGCACAAACAGAATGCACTTGCCCATTACAGTTTCACATGTTTATGAAGAGATATGATATAACAAAACATTTTCTGACCAAAAAATTATATTTCTCATATAAATATTATTGTTATTTAAAAAATATGAATTTTCATAGTAATAATTAAATAAAAACTGTTGAAAACTGCAAAAAAGTGAATGAAAACGGGTTAGATGTCATAAAAACAAAACAACAGCACGTATTTGGCAAATCCTTCTATGACGTGACCATCTCCAAGACCATCACTACACGCTCCAACCAGAAGCCATGGATGACCACCAAGGTGAGTGCGCTGCCAAAAACAAGAGACTCTGCTTTCAGAGCAGGGGACAAGACGGCCTTAAAAACAGCAAGGGCCAAACTGTCCTGTGCCATCAGAGAGGCGAAGCGCGCACATGCCAAGAGAATCCATGGCCACTTCCAGGACAGCGGAGACACCCGGCGCATGTGGCAGGGCATCCAGGCGATCACGAATTACAGGACAACACCATCTGCTTGTGACCATGACGCCTCCCTCCCAGATGCGCTGAACGACTTCTATGCCCGATTCGAGGTGCAGAACAACGTGGTGGCGAGGAAGACATCCCTCCTCCAGGCTGCTGTTCATAGACTTCAGTTCAGCATTCAACACAATCATTCCTCAGCACCTGATCGAGAAGCTGAGCCTACTGGGCCTGAACACCTTCCTCTGCAACTGGATCCTGGACTTCCTGACTGGAAGACCTCAGTCAGTCCGGATCGGAAACATCATCTCCAGCACCACCACACTGAGCAGTGGAGCCCCTCGAGCTGGGTGCTCAGTCCACTGCTGTTCACTCTGCTGACTCACGACTGTGCACCAACGCACAGCTCGAATCATATCATCAAGTTTGCCGATGACACGACCGTGGTGGGTCTCATCAGCAAGAACGACGAGTCAGCATACAGAGAGGAGGTGCAACGGTTAACAGCCTGGTGTGGAGCCAACAACCTGTCTCTGAATGTCATCAAAACTAAAGAGATGGTTGTTGACTTCAGGAGAACACAGAGTGACCATTCTCCACTGATCATCGATGGATCCTCAGTGGAGATCGTCAAGAGCATGAAATTCCTTGGTTTTCATCTGGCGGACAACCTCACCTGGTCACTTAACACTAGCTCCATCACCAAGAAAGCCCAACAGCGTCTCTACTTCCTGAGAAGGCTGAGAAAAGCTCATCTCCCTCCCCCCATCCTGACCATGTTCTACAGAGGGACCATCAAGAGCATTTTGAGCAGCTGCATCACTGCCTGGTTTGGGAACTGCACCGTCTCGGATCGCAGGACCCTACAGAGGATAGTGAGGACAGCTGAGAAGATCATCGGAGTCTCTCTCCCCTCTATCATGGACACCACACGCTGCATCCGCAAAGCACACAGCATTGTGGATGACCACACACACCCGTCACACACACTCTTCACCCTCCTACCATCAGGAAAACGGTTCTGAAGCATTTAGGGCCGTCACATCAAGACTGTGCAACAGTTTTTTCCCGCAAGCCATCAGGCTCCTCAACAAACATCTGAACTGAACTCTCTCACACACACACACACAGACACACACACACACTCACACACACATACACACAACTGTGTGACTGATCTGTACAAACTGGACTCAACACACATCATTCACTTCGCACACCCAGGTTTCAGCACCATTCACACTTTTCATTATCGCAAAATGTTTACATGCCGTTTGTTGCTGATCTTCCGTGACTTGTTCTTTTTGCACAATATTCTGTCCAAATCCTTTGGTCACTGTTCAGTTTATTCTGATATTATTTTTGTGTATTGTGTATTGTCCTACTCTGTCATGTGTTGTCTTGCACTGTCTTGTGTTGTCTTTTGCACTGTTTGCACCAGTTGCACACATACACTTTATGTGGCGAGGATCTTAGTTCTTGGCCCTGTGTTCTTTTGTTCTGTGACTGTTGTTTTATGTAGCACCTGGGTTCAGGAGGAACGTTGTTTTATTTCATTGTGTACTGCATCAGCTATATATGGTTGAAATGACAATAAAAGCTTTTTGACTCTTGACTTGACTTGACACCAAGTACTTTTCTAGCTGTCTCCCTTATCACTCCTGCAGTAGTTTCCCAATCATACAGCACCTCTTCACCACCACCGAGCCTCTGTCTGACCTCTTCCCTGAACCTCACACTACACTCTTCCTCCTTCAGTTTCCACCATCTTATTCTTCTATCAGTCCTCACTCTCCTCCTCTTCTTCTTCACCTCCAAAACCATCCTACAGACCACCATCCAGTGCTGTCCCCTTCCAACACTTTACAGTCTCCAATCTCCTTCAGGTTGCATCTCCTACGTAGAACATAATCCACCTGTGTGCACCTTCCTCCACTCTTATACGTCACCCTATGATCCTCCTTCTTCTTAAAATAAGTATTCACCAATGCCATTTCCATCCTTTTAGCAAAATCTACCACCATCTGCCCTTCCACATTCCTCTCCTTTAGGCCATACCTACCCATAACCTCCTTATCACCTCTGTTCCCTTCACCTACATGCCCATTAATGTCTGCTCCAATCACCAATCGTTTATTTTTAGGTACACCATCCACCACTTCATCTAATTCACTCCAGAATTTTTCCTTCTCCTCTATTTCACAGCCAACTTGTGGAGCATAGGCACTGATGACATATATCAATATCCCTTCAACTTCCAGCTTCACGTTCATCACCCTATCAGAAACTCTCTTTACCTCCACTACACTCTTACAGTACTCTTCCTTTAGAATCACCCCTACACCATTTCTCTTTCCATCCACACCATAATAGAACAGTTTAAACCCACCTCCAAAGTTCCTGGCCTTACTCCCATTCCACTTGGTCTCCTGAACACACAACATATCTACCTTTCTCCTCTCCATCATATCAGCTATCTCTATCCCTTTATCAGTCATAGTGCCAACATTTAAAGTACCAACCCGAACCTCCACTCTCCTACACATCTCCTTTCCCTGCCATCTCTGTACACGTCTTCCTCCTCTCCTTCTCCTCCTTCGGCCAACAGTAGCCCAATTTCCACCGGTAATCTGTTGACTAACGATACCTGTGGCGGTCGTTGTTAACCCGGGCCTCGACCGATCCGGTATGAATTTCTTAATCGTGACCCGCATATTCGATTTGGCACATGTTTTAATTTGGATGCCCTTCCTAACGCAACCCTCCCCATTTATCCGGGCTTGGGACCGGCACTAAGAGTGCACTGGCTTGTGCCTCCCTAATGGCTGGGTTACACTTGTTTCTAGTTACAGTTGTTAAATTAACCTGAACAAGTACTTTGATTTAATGTTTAAAACTGTTACATTTAAAAACATAATATGTAAATAGTTAATTGAAAATAACTGTGATTATTCAGGATGTTTGTTTCCTTGTTGAACTATAATACAATAAAGACTGAGTTCTTCAAAACCGTATTAATGCCTCTTTTTTTACTGTATTTACAGCATTTGTTTATTGTTGGAAAACAATATTTATTTCAAGCTACACAAATTACACAGTGTCCTGGGAACTTATAATCAGAATCCAAAATAGTTTTATTACCAAGTTATTACTAACCCCAACCCCAACCCAACACACAAGGAATTTGACGTGACAACAGGAGCTTCCAGTGCAGGAGAAGTACAGACATAATATAACAAAATATAAGTAAAAGAGACAATTAAATTATGCAGAATATACAGAAGTAGAAATTGTTCAAATGAATGTACAGATGCTATTTACAAGTGTGCAGTTTACAAATGTATAAATGTGTCAGTTATGATGGACAATGTGTAATTATAAATTATGAATACATATAATCATAATTTATAATTACACACTGTCCATCATAACTGACACATTTATACATTTGTAAATTGCACACTTGTAAATAGCATCTGTACATTCAAACAATGAATGTACTCGTCGATTTAACATTTCTGGGGCATAAAAGAGTGAGATCCAGCGGCTCCCTTTCTATTTCTTCTAGTTATGCAAACAATTGCTTTAGATATTGTATAATGACTCTTTTCAAGGCATCAGAATTGAGGACAGAGAAATTAGATGCTATCAGCTTGCTGATGAAACAGCTATTTTCTTGCAAGATATATCACAGTTTAAGAATATTATAGAATGGCTCAATATATTTTCTGAAGAATATATTAACAAAATTAAAATTAATAAACTTCAGAAAATATATAAATAAGATGTAACTTTTTCAGTTATGTAATCATTATAATCAATTACACATAAAATGTATATTGTTGCTAATACTATGTCATCATTGCATAAAGCCCGACTGACTATCATCTATAATTGCATTTTGACATAACTTTATTCTTTGTTTAAAGATGTGAGCCAGTAGTTTTGCATCATTATTAATTAATGTTATAGGCCTCCAGTTGTCGAGAAGCAAGATATCCTTATTGGTTTTAGGTACCAGTGTAATTGGACCTTGACACATAGATGGGGGCTACAGGCTTCTTCTTCCAGCTTCACCACCTGTCTTTTACTCAAAACCACAGTCCTATAAAATAGCTTCCTTAAAAGACTATAAAAAAAAATTCAGAAATGTAATCTTGGAATATCTTTTATAACTCAGCTGTTAGGCCACCTTTCCCCAGGGGGATTTATTCTCTTTTAACTTACTGGTGTTCTTTTTTTTTTATTCTTTTAATGATATATCTTGTTCACAAACTTATTTCTTTGTTTCATTAATACTTTGTGCAATATTTGTAATATTAGAAAGAACATTTGAAGATTGGCTACTGTTGTGTTCAGAGCATATATATATTATTTTTTTTAAAGAATTCTTCCACAAAATCATACATGTTTGGTGGGTCTTTAGATATCTGCTCATAAATTATAAGCTTATATATAGTGTTAAAACCAGTTTTTAGGCTTTATTTAGGATTTAGGCAACAATGTAATTAGGCCCTGACACACAGATCCGCCATCTATATGTCAGGCCTACAGGCTTCTATGGCGTCCTTAAAAACGAATAATAAAAATTCAAGAAATGTAATCTTGGAATACATTATTAAAGTCACACGTGATTCTTTTAATATAAATACATATTTTTGATGAAGTAGACGCACTTGCACACATGCGCAGTACAAATAGTGTTTCCGGTACGGAACAAGCAGCCACACCGCTAACTGAGATTCGACCGGAAGTAGCGACAGCGCACTCAGTCTATTGGATGTGGCACCAGTTACCGTACAGAACTTTCGCGAGATTTGACATCTCTGGTGAGCGTCATGGTCTCGTGGTCTGCGCCATTCGGTCATAAAGCGGAAGTGAGTTTGTCACCTGACTTAAACATATGATCCGCAGACTCCGCAAAAAGACAAACCAGCTCGGTTTTTAATTGATTACATTTAGTATACTCTACACTGTGCTCTATGGCTGGACGAGGAAAATTAATCGCGGTCATCGGCGATGAAGACACCTGTACCGGCTTCCTGCTTGGAGGAATCGGAGAGCTGAACAAAAATCGCAAACCCAATTTCTTGGTGGTGGAGAAGGACACCAGTATCACTGAGATAGAGGAGACATTTAAGTAAGTCTTCGTGATCAGTTAGTGTTTTCAATATCTTTGTATGGTTTTTATCATTATAAGCACAAACGCCGTTTGTTCTTCGTGCACTCTCTTTATTTCTCTTTAGGATGTCTTTAGATCTTCTTGGTGCGACTCTGACATGTCTGTGATGAAGCTCTCGGCCACACTGTTTACTGATCACTGATCAATCTGATTATTTCAGGACGTTCACACACCGACGATGCCTTCATTCATCTTGTTTTTTGTGTTTGTTTGTTTCTCCTGCCGCCTGTAAATCTCACATTTATTGCCAGAAATATAGCTATACCTTGACCTTCTTGTATACGTTAAAATAAAATGTAATTTCTGAAGGATCATTGTGCAGTTTTATTGCTGCTTCAACACCAGAGCCTTGGATCCAAACACTGAAGATTTCCAGTCATAGTTTTTTCACATCAGTAACTGAAAAATTATGAGAACCGAGGAGGTATGCAGTCAGGGCCAAGAGCCAGTGGATTAACTCTGGGAAAATAGTTTTTTCTTATGTCTACTACATACAGAGTATTTAGTCAGTGGTAGGTATGGTGGTCTACATTTAAGTATTAACTATTAAGCATATATATGCTTAATAGTGTCAACAGTGATTATTTTTCATGTGAAACATTATCTTCTAAATCAAAGTTTGTGCAAGCAGCTTAAGCAGATTCTGAGAAACTTTAACCTGTGTGTCTGTAACTTGCAGGTTTTGCTTTAAATAGCTATATCATGTATCTCTGTGGTGCAGTATAAATACAGTTTTAATGTTAACAATTTGACTTTATCTTTGTTTTCCCAAACAGAAGTTTCTTGGCTCGCAATGATATTGGTATCATCCTTATCAACCAATTCATTGCTGAGATGATCCGGCATGCAATAGACGCTCATATGCAGTCCATCCCTGCTGTGCTGGAGATTCCTTCTAAAGAGCATCCTTACGACGCCTCTAAAGACTCAATTCTGCGCAGGGCTAAGGGCATGTTTTCTGCAGAAGATTTCCGATAAGTGCCGTTGCGCCAATAAGCTGTGAAACATTAAATGCTTTTGGAAATGTTTATGTGGATTTTGTTCAGTGTAGTTACTTATAAATAACTGAAAATAGGTTCATGTTAATTTGTGATTTCCAATAACAACAAATGTGTTGTATTTAAAAAATGGTGTGTATAAGTCTTGTGAACATGAAGGGACTTTTCCATGTAAAATAAAACTTTAAAAAAATAGAAAGTTTGTCCTTTGATTAATTATTTAATTGAATGGAATTACTGTGCAGTCACTGCACTAAGCCAAACCTGCAGCTCTGGTTTTATATGATGAGAAAGGCACTAAAAAGCATAATTGTGTATTATTATAATATAATAATAATAATACATAATTATCTACATATTCCATATGTTTCTGTAATGTTTGATGATTGCAATCGGTTGCTGAAACATTAATTACAACAATGTTAACATTACTGCTTAAGCTTGGATTGTTCACAATGAATAAAATACTAACAAAACTTCCAAAAACGTTATAAATATTTCAGATTTACCTTCAGCAATTTTGTGTCTTCAGGAGTCCTCATTTTATTGTTTATTCTATATATAGGCATTTTATGTCCTTGACATTTGTGTTAAAAACAAACGCTGTAGTGTAACTAGAGACATTCCAGATACTAAACTTAAAGACTAGATCCATGGACCCTATTTATCTTGAATCAAACAGTGAGTGCTAAATCCTCCATCGGATGATGCTTTCAATGACCTATTCTGTTTGTACACTGCCATTTCTTTTGTCATTATTGAATATCCTGTTGTATTTAGATTAATGTTTTTGATTAATGTTATTAATGCTTTTTATATACTTTAATTAATACATAATAATCATAATGAATAAAATAAAACTACAGGTTTGTACTGAACATCTTCCCTGGTCCTTCTAGTACCTGACCGAGTAAACTAGCAAGAGGTAGCGAAAGGTGGCTGCATCCAAAGTATCATTACTTTTAATAATGGTGTTGTATCAGGAGGATTGATTCACACATTAAAATAGTAATTCTTTGGGATTTAGTAAACAATTGAGTTTAATATCTACTTAAGGTGAATACGATTGATTTATTCTGCTGTTTATCCATTTATCATACAAACAAGCCTGTCACTTTGGCAATCTTCTCCTGTTCCTTTACAATAACCTATAAATTAGAAGTAATGTAGTTTGCTTGAATAATAATAAATTATTATAAAAAAAATATAATATGAATACAGAGGTGTAAAAAAAGTGTTTGCCCCTTCCTGAATTCTTAGTTTTTTGCATGTTTGTCACACTTTTATGTTTCAGATCATCAAACTAATTTCAATATTAGTAAAAGATAACACAAGTGAACACAACATGCAGTTTTTAAATAAAGGTTTTTATTATTGAGGGAAAACAAAATACAAAACTACATGGCCCTGTGTGAAAAAGTGTTTGCCCAAATCATATCATCAAGTTCGCTGATGACACGAACGTGGTGAGTCTAATCAGCAAGAACGACGAGTCGGCATATAGAGAAGATGTGCAACGGTTAACTGCCTGGTGTGGAGTAAACAACCTGTCTCTGAACGTGGACAAAATGAAAGAGATGGTTGTGGACTTCAGGCGAGCACAGAGCGACCAATCTTCACTGATTATTGATGGATCCTCTGTGGAGATTGTCAAGAGCACCAAATTCCTTGGTGTTCATCTGGCAGACAACCTCACCTGGTCACTTAACACCAGCTCCATCACCAAGAAAGCCCAGCAGCGTCTCTACTTCCTGAGAAGGCTGAGGAAAGCCCACCTCCCTCCCCCCCATCCTGACCGTGTTCTACAGAGGGACCATTGAGAGCATCCTGAGCAGCTGCATCACTGCCTGCTTTGGGAATTGCACCGTCTCGGATTGCAAGACCCTACAGAGGATAGTGAGGACAGCTGAGAAGATCATCGGAGTCTCTCTCCCCTCTATCATGGACATTTACACTACACGCTGCATCCGCAAAGCACACAGCATTGTGGACGATCACACACACCCGTCACACACACTTTTCACACTCCTACCATCAGGAAAATGGTTCCGAAGCATTTGGGCCGTCACAACAAGACAGTTGTGCAACAGTTTCTTTCCACAAGCCATCAGGCTTCTTAACACACAGAACTGAAACAGAACTCGCACACACTCACTCACTCACACACACTCACTCAAATGTGTGTTACTGAACTGTACAACCTGGACTAAGCACAATCATCATTTATCTCGATCCACTCCACCACCATTTATCTATTTATTATTATTTATACTCGCACCTTGTATTACAGTATAATGTTTACATGCTGTCTTTGCACCTTTGTATTCAGTATAATGTTAACATGCTGTCTTTGCACCTCCTTGCTGCTGTTTTTTGCACTACATTGTTCTGTTCTGTTTGTATTCTCTCCTGGGTATAGTTTTTACATTTCTCCTTACACAGTACTGTATAATCAAGTATACAGCAGGTTTACTAGTTGGCGCTATACTTGGTTTTTTGTCTTTTGTCTTGTCTTGTGTTGTCTGTCTGCACTGTCTGTCTGTACTGTTTTTTGTTTGCACTGTTTGCACCAGGTTGCACTCGATGCCCTTTATGTTTGTGTTGTAGCTCTATGCTGTTGTTGTTTTGTTGTTTAGTGTAGCACCAGGGTTCCGGAGGAACGTTGTTTCGTTTTTACTGTGTACTGTGTACCACTGTGTATAGCAAAAATGACAATAAAAGCCTCTTGACTTGATTTGACTTGACTTGAAGACCACCCCTCCTCCCAACGACCAGGTGCTCTCTATGCAGAGTTGACCCACAGAAGTCTGCTGGACCAGACAACATTCCTGGCAGAGTGCTCAGGGAATATGCAGAACAGCTACCGGATGTCTTCACCGACATCTTCAACAGCTCCCTGTTCCTACCTGCCTTTATATCTTTTACTAAAACGACGAATCAATGCTATCTCCCCGTCGCACTCACACCCATCGTGATGAAGTGCTTTGAAAGGCTGGTCATGAGGCACATCAAGACTCAGCTTCCACCCTCACTGGACCCCATGCAGTTTGCGTATTGTCTATCACCATCACCACGACCATTTGGCAATCACTCACCTGGACGATAAGGACTCATATGTACGAATGCTGTTCATAGACTTTAGTTCAGCATTCAACACAATCATCCATCAGCACCTGATTGAGAAGCTGAGCCTACTGAGCCTGAACACCTCCCTCTGCAACTGGATTGTGGACCTCCTGACTGGGAGACCTCAGTCAGTCCCGATCGGGAACAGCATCTCCGGCACCACCACACTGAGCACTGGGGCCCCTCAGGGCTTTGTACTCAGCCCACTGCTGTTCACTCTGCTGACTCACGAATGTGTAACAATGCACAGCTTGAACCACATTGTCAAGTTCGCAGATGACACGCCCGTGGTGGGTCTCATCAGCAAGAACGACAACTCAGCATACAGAGAGGACGTGCAACAATTAACAGCCTGGTGTAGAACTAATAACCGGTCTCTGAGCATTGACAAAACTAAAGAGATGGTTGTTTACTTCAGGAGAGCACAGAGTGGCCATTCTCCACTAATCATCGATAGATCCTCAGTGGAGATCATCAAGAGCACCAAATTCCTTGGTGTTTATTTGGCAGAGAACTTCACTTGGTCACTCAACATCAGCTCCATCACCAAGAACGGCCAGCAGCGTCTCTACTTTCTGAGAAGGCTGAGGAAAGCCCATCTCCCTCCCCCCCACCCTGACCATGATCTACAGAGGGACCATCAAGAGCATCCTGAGCAGCTGCATCTTTGCCTGGTTTGGGAACTGCACCATCTTGGATCGCAAGACCCTACAGAGGATAGTGAGGACAGCTGAGAAGATCAATGGAGTCTCTCTCCCCTCTATTATGGACATTTACACCTCACGCTGCATCCGCAAAGCCAACAGTATTGTGAACACACACACACGCACACACACACACACGCACACACACACACACACACACACACACACACACACTTACTCAACTGTGTGTACTGAACTCAAACACACACTCATACTAATTTTACACATCCATGACTTTAGTATCACCCATATTATATTATTTATTAGTACACAACTGTTTACATACTGTTTTTGTACATTCTTTTTACTGCTGTTTTGCACAACCATTTATGTTTATATTTTGTGTTGCTTTTTTTTTAAGTACACTCCTGTATCCAGGTATGTCTTACACACTACACTGTATCATATACAGTAGATTTACTGGTGGTGCTATTTTGTGCTTTGTGTATTTGTCCTACACTGTTTTGTCTTGCACTGTTTGCGCCAGGTTGCACACAATGCACTTTATGTGCCGAGGACACTTACTGGTCTTACTAGTGTTTTTCTGTTATGTAGCTTTATGTTGTTTTATGTAGCAACAGGGTTCTGGAGGAACGTTGTCTTGTTTCACTGTGTACCCTGTCGGCTATATCGGGTTAATATGACAATAAATGCTTCTTGACTTGACTTGAAATGCACAGCCCACCACTTACACATAAAACTTTTAACCTCCACAGTATACTCCCCACTGGTTTTCTCGTTTCTTGAGTAGAGTCTGAAACGAGTGATTTTACAAGACAATTCTTTGTATCCAGCTTAATCTAGAAAAGCCTTCTATGATTCTCATTGTTTGCCACACATTCTGTCATTAACCGAGCTATCCGAGCTCACACTCCAGACCTGGTGGTGGCGGTAATGCAGAACAAGGGCGATGAACACCGTCGTTAAAAACTGAAGACAGAGACAGCGGTCACGTGACCTTGCCAGCGCGTCACGTGAGACACACAGACCGTTCGGGGATTTGTGAGGGAAGTAAAATGGTATGTTTGTTTGTTTGAATTTGAATTTTCTGATCATTAAAATTATCCAGGTTTTAACTCGTTGTTACTAATATTATTTGTTTATTTAAAGTGTAATGCCGTTCAGATACAATGTGCTGTAAGTAACCGGAGGCCGGTCATGTCTCCTCTCCTCTGCCGCAGACTGCTGCACTGACTCAGGGTCTGGAGAGAATCCCGGGCCAGATCGGCTACCTGGTGATCAGCGAGGACGGAGTACTGGCCGTGAGTTGTTGTTTTAGGTTTTTTTTTCTTCATTTCAATTGTCCCAAAGCAGCTTTACAGACACAAGTTGAAATCTAAAGTTGTAATGTTTCGCGAGATGGTATGAGGAAGAAACTTTGAGAGGAACCTCATCTGGGTGCCACCAAATGTTCAATTCAATTCATTTTTATTTGTATTGCGGCTTTCAATAAACATTGTCTCAAAGCAGCTTTACACAAATAAAGTGGTGATTAAAAGTGAATATGTGTAAAAGTGTAAGTTTGTCCCTGATGAACGAGCCGGTGGCAACAAGAAAAACTCCCAGAGATGGCTATAGGAAGAAACCTTGAGAGGAACCAGACTCAAGAGGGAACCTATCCTCATCTGGGTTGCACCGAATGTCCATTTATTACAGATATATGATGTTGCGGGGTACAGTGATGGTGATCAGAAGCGAAAAGTAGTCCTGAGTCAATGTCGCAGACTGTTGACATACAGTCCAAATCCATCCTCAAAGCTCCCGTTCTTACTCCGGAATTTCATGGAACCACCCAAGGTTTGATTTGATTGGGAGCAGTGTAGACTGATTAAAACAGGGGTGATGTGGTCATATTTTCTAGATCTAGTGAGGACTCTTGCTCATCCATTCATTACAGTTTCATCATTGCTGAGGTGTACAGATCAGTGATACAGAAGTCTTCATGCAAACTGGTCCTGAGTCCATTGTAGCAACTGTTGATATTAATTACAGTCCAATTCATGCTCATAGCTCTCGTAGTTTGTTTGTTTTATTAGGTTCCTGTCTATAATTTCTCCACAACCACAAAAGCAGAACATCCCAAAGGTAGGCTTGTGCTGGTATCCACTGTTGTAGAAATGTCAGAATGTTGTGCTGCATTACACTCCCCCAGAAACCCAGTCCAGCTCCGTGAGTTTGAGCTGCAAAATAGGAAAATGATTTCCTTCCCCATGGGCGATATGCATTTCCCCCCACTGTGTATTTAAGCATGTTTCCAAGCAGGAAAGTGCAAATAGAATTGCAATTGCTGGGTACAGTGTGATTGTGATTGTGTTTCTTTTCAGTATTTTACAATCATTCTAGTTCAGACACTACAAATAAGACTTTCCATTTTTCAGCCACCAAACATTGCTCTTCATAAAAATGTGATAATGTTCTGAGGTTGAATACCATATTGTCCGTATAATTTGACATAAAAAAAAATCTCGTAGAGAAAAATCTGATTGTGACACTGATTATCCACTGATTATTAAGAAAGATTGTGCGAGACAGTTGCTTTTTTTTTGCTAGCTTTTAGAATGTCAAGTTTTAGATGTGCAGAAACTACAACATTCATTCTTACAAAAAACAAAGTATAAACCATTGAATAATCAACATGAAGGTGATTAGCCCCAACCTGCAAGTTATTCATAGTTTATAATGTAATACATGACAGTGGTATTAAGTTGTGAAATTAAGCACAAATAAAGTAGTTAAATCATTCTAAGATATTAGTATCTGACACCTAAAAGCCCCATGGCCTACTGCAAATGGTTCTGGAGTGGCATCCAAACAATGTGAAAATAATCTGAGAATGATTCAACTACTTTATTTGTGCTCAATTTTCAATTTTGGAGCTAAATTTCCCTTTTGGAGCTAAATTAGCACATTTGGTGTAAAGGGCTGTTCCAGATGTGAAGCCAGACCGTAGTTTGGGGATCCCTGCCATGGGTTCTTCAAATGTCTTAATATTTTTTTATATTTAATGTTTTCAAATATAATTTATGGCTAAATGTATGTGCACCCTTACCATCACACTCATTTGAGCGAGTCCTTGTTGAACATATCTTCCAGATGTATTCCTTCTGTGTTTGTGGTTATAATAAGCTCCACTCGCTGGTTCATAATCTCTGGTGTTTGTAATGTTTTTATGATTTATAATCACACTCTTAGTGTCACCCAGATGAGGATGGGTTCCTTATTGAGTCATCTCAGGGAGTTTTTCCTTGCCACAGTCGCCCCATACACATCATTCAATTATATTAAAATCTTTGTTTTATAACTCTTATATTTTGTAAAGCTGTTTTGAGACAAAGTCAAGCACAACTGAATAAAAATCTGGAGAGTGCCAGTGGAGATTTGTGATCATTCACCTACAATCACATTAGTAAGATTAGGCACTGATATTAATGAGAAGGTCTGGGGTTTAGTTGATGTTCCAGTTCATCCCAAAAGTGTTCAGTTGGGTTGCGCTCAGGGTTTTGTGCAGGACACTTGAGTTCTTCTAATCCAGCCTTTATACTTCACACATGGAGCTCGCTTTGTGTACAGGAGCTTGGTCATGCTGGAACGGTGTAGAGTGCTTGCTGGCTTGGAGAATAGAAAGTGAAAAGCAGGCAACTGGTTTTAACAAAAAAAGAAATCGCTTTATTTTTCCACTTTTACTTTTTCAACTGAAGCATGTAATCGTGCACACACATGCACACCTTTGTGTGTTCATCTCTCTCTTTCAATAGTTTCTGCTGCTCCCAGAAAGAGAGAAAACCTATTAATGTAAATTGAACATATGTGTTTGATCTTTAACCATTCACTTCCTCTCGCTCTGCCCTTCATTCCTTAATTCCACACTGCCTCTTAGTAACAATTTCTCTGTGGAAATTCAGAGACATAATATATGTGCTACTGATTTTTAACAGTTTGGGAAAGAACCATGCATGGGTATGGAGATAGAGGGTGCATATACCTTTGGCCATCTATTGTATGTAGCTTTTAACTATTTAGCATTAAATTCTGATCTTAGGCTCAGTTTTGGTGCATTTAATAGAAATAATGTAAATAATTTGAAATGTTTGTAGTTTTTTGACATTTTATTAACCTTTTCTTTAATCATTATTGAATTACGTAAAATGTTCATAAAATGTTGCTTCTTATTTCATTTATTTCACAAATAAATATATTGGGAATCTCTCTGGTTTGTGGGTCCTGTATTTTGAAATGTTATGGGTCACATTTAATCAGTCCACATTAACATTCTCATTCCCATTTCTCTGTTCATGAACTGGCACTTAACAATACAGAATGTTTTAATCACACATTATTGTAAGCAAATGTAATACAGTAAATTATTATATATTTTTTTTTTTACCTCAGCTGATGAAACCGTTGTGGATGATGATGATGGTCAGTGGCACATTGTTCAGTGGAGTTGAAAGGAAAGCTTCATATCAAATCTTTGGTTCAATGATGGTTAAGGTGTTTGTAAAATTGAAATTTCGGGTGTTGACACAGTATTAGTTGACACTTGGTCAGCTCTTTAAAAACTAATTAAAGCATGGAATTTTATCGTAAATACACCAGAAAATGTGCTGAGTAAAAAAACATTTTTAATTAATGACCAGTGGAAAGTCATTTGGTAAAAAATGACGTATTAGTTTAAATGCTAAAAAACATCAACTAATTTATATTGAGCAAACAATTGTGTAAATAGATCAATAAGATTTAGAAAGTATAGCAAGTTTTTTCAAGGGAGGGAATAATCTGAGAAAATATGAATAATATCTAACTTGGAGTAATTGAAATGTTTTAGTTACTTTCATAAAGATTTACAGTTGTACTGTTTTACTAACACTGTTTGAATGAGTTATTATTTTTGTTTTCCCTGAAACAGAGACATGAATATGGGTATACTGCACACCTTAAATTTATATTACTTAGTTATATTATATCATAATCACATGCTGAGTTTCTTAAATTGAGTGTCATGCTATTTTCTTTCCGCTAGTCTTCAGGAGAGCTGGAGAATGATGAACGTACAGCAGGTGTGATCATGCAGATGGTCCGCACAGCATGCAGATTTCGGCTAACCGGTGCAGCAGAACCTCCTTTTAAACGCATGTCAGGTGAGCTGTACTAGATAAATAAATGATGCTGCCAACAAAGTACACATAGCTGAATACAAAATAGTAATTCTAATCAAATTTTACTCTCATTTTGTCCGCAGTGATGTTTGAGGACTTTGTTTATGCCGTGACTATCTCCGGGCAAAAAGTGTTTGTAGTGAAACGTCAGAACAACCAGCGGGAACCTGTGACTGCCTAGTGTTATAAAGAAACTGCAAATTACAGGGCAAGTCATTAGAATTAGAATAAAGTACACCCCCTTAACCTGATGCCAGCCTGAGGGTAGAGGGATACTGATTTTCTTCTCTAGCCTGATATGAAGAATTATGCCTAAAATATTGGAAACACACAGGGTTTGTTATGCACATTGTAGGCTGGGGAGGATGGTGTGTCAGGCTTTATGACTATTAATGCTGTATTAAATGATTTATTATTGTTATTTTTATAGCTTTATTACTCTATGTTCAGTTTGGAGCAACACTTTATCGAGATCCTCGTGGATAATCATTTACAATGTCCATAATTTAAACAGCACATAGTCACATTTGTCTGTAGCCTTCTGTGTTGCTTTAACTATTAAATGGGGCTGTTGTTTAACTCCACGAGGCATTTTAAATGCATTTGTTCCACTAGTAACAAAATGTCAGTATGCATACAAAATTTGTCTGTTTATAAATCAGCTAATAGCATTTATTATGTTGCTCAAATATGTCGTAACTTTTTGTTTCAACCTCGGGGCTGCAACCTCGTATGCAAATGAAGTCAATTTTTTGTCAACTGTAATTACATTTTTGCAATTGGTCTGGTTTTGTCATTTAATTATCTCTCAGATTTATTATTGTTATTTTTATAGCTTTATGACTCTATGTTCAGTTTGGAGCAACACTTTATCCAGATCCTCGTGGATAATAATTTACAATGTCCATAATTTAAACAGCACATAGTCACATTTGTCTGTAGCCTTCTGTGTTGCTTTAACGCTTGTATATAAACTTAGTAGAAAAACTGAAAAAGTCTAATTGTATAAAGAATTCATAATATTTAAATATATTTTCACATGCTATAATACATAGTAAAAATGCTGAGCTGATTTTCAACTGCATGTTTCAGAAACAGTTTTGATTTGATGGTTTTTATTATTATTATTATTATAATTTTTTTTTTTTTACTATTTTGAATTGTAGGTGGAAGCAATTCAGATAGCAACAAATCTTAAAAACACCACATTTTGAAACTGATGTAAGTGACCTCAATATCATGGTCTGTTAATAACTAATTAGGCGTAGTATGTTGTTTTTTTTTTTTTTTTTTTGCTTTAACATACTTGTTTACGGTTATTTTGATTGTTTTGTCTGCACCATAAATAAATTTGACTCCTTTTGAACCAAATACATTATTGTTTATTTACTGAAATTGTCCTACCAAAGAGTTCTGCTGTCCTGCAGAATCTCTAAAACAATAAAGGAAATTATAAACTAGGCATAGTTTTAGCAAATAAATTGGATTTTCAAACAGTCCAACTGCATGTGCAGGATCAACTGATAAAATTCAATGCCATTATACTTTTTATTTACATTTTATATTCCCCTGATGTAAACATGTCTGCTGATATGTCATCAGTAAAAACACATAAGGACGGGTTATTGAGGAACACATCCCCTTTATCTGTCAAGAGTGAGAATATGCTTGTTGGCTCACCAATCATCAGAATAAAAAATCTGAACAAAGTAAATGTAATAGTTGTGTTAAAACACTGTGGGCTGACACATGAATTGTACAATTGCTGACATTTAATTCTTAACCACTGATTTGGGAAAAGCCAAAAACAAGACATTCTTTTTACCCAGTTAAGCAATTATTATTGTTGGTTTTTTTTGTTGGCTTTCATGACTTTTTTGGTGTCTAGGTTGTTGTTAGGCTTTCTAACAGTTCATTATTTAGAGAGGTGCCTACTCTTTAATTAATTGAAGATTGTCTTAGTTTTATACTTACAAATCATTACTAGAATATAAAAATAGCAGATTCTAACCATGGCTTTACCTGGTTGAAGTGTTTGGGGAAGTGGTAGCTCAGTGGTTAAGGCTCTTGGCTACTGATTGTAAGGTTGGGTGGTTTCTAAGCTTAAGTAAGTTCTCTTGTTTTGCCGTCACCTTGTCACCAAAACATCCTACATGCGCTGTCCCTCTAATAAACTAATTTCTAATAATGTCCATCGTCGTCACACCCAACGAAAACCTTAACATATTCAGCTCTGCTACCTCCAGCTCCACCTCCTGTCTTTTACTCAATGCCACTGTCTCTAATCCACAACATCGCAGGTCTCACCACAGTCCTATAAACTTTCCCTTTCACTCTCACAGATACTCTTCTATCACAAATCACTCCTGTCACTCTTCTCCACCCACCATTCTTTCTTTTATGTATTATATGGCAATTATTTAACAGTCAGAATTTAGTAAAGTAATTGCACACCATTTGTTAACACAGACAAAAAATAAATATGAAAATAATTATTATCTGCAATAATATGAATAGTGTAACTAAATTAAATAAATTCTATGTACATTTTATAAATTCACACACACACACACACACACACACACACCTACCTGTACCTTGCCTACAGTCAAGCATGGTGGTGGTACAGTAGCTTCATGGTCTGGGGATGCATGAGTGCTGATGGTACTGGGGAGCTGCGATTCATTGAAGGAAACATGGATGCCAACATGTACTGTGTCATTCTGAAACAGAACACAATGCCCCTTCTTCAGAAACTTAACTGAACGTCAGTTTTCCAACATAATAATGACCCCAAACACCCGCCAAGATGGCAAGTGGCTTGCTGAGGTGAAGGTGATCGAGTGGCCAAATATGTCGGAACCCTATTGAGCAACTGTGGGGCATCCCAGTGGTGAAGAAGTGGCATGTGTCTAACATCCAGCAGCTCCATGATGTTATTTTGGAGGAGTGGAAGAGGATCCCAAGAACAACCTGTGCAGCTCTGGTGAATTTCATGCCCAGGAGGATTAAGGCAGTGCTGGATAACAATGATGCTCACACACAATATTGACACAATTTTGACATGTTCACTTGGGGTTTACTCATTTTTAATTTCATCTATTTAGACAATTAGAACAAGGCTCCAAGTGAGAACCTGCAAATTATCTGGGTTGACTATGTATATATACACATACATAAGGCTCTATGTTATATATATATATATATATATATATATATATATATATACAGTGGTACCCCTCTTATCGAGCTTAATCCATTCCTTAAAACCGGTCTAAATGCGAAAAGGTCAAAGAGCGAATGTACACGCAATATACAATATACACACACTAAATTGTTATATTAACTGCTAAATAACACTTTATTGTTCACAAACCGAAGTATAATTTACGATAGATGCTCTCTCCACGAAGGCTGAGGCGAGACTGGGAAGATCCATTCCCTCGCTCCACGTCGGTCAGGGTAAAAAAAAGGTCGATAAGCGGGCATTTGGTCATTCAGCGGGCGCAAATTTCGGTCGAAAAACTGTTATATATACTGTATATATATATATACAAGGTTATTAAAAAAGAATGAACCGATATCTTCAGTTTCTCAAGCATCGTAATGGAATGAGTCAGTGACCATTTAAAAGAGGAATAATCTTAGTTGATTGTGAGTATAATACCTGTGACTTGGCTGGATTTTTTTTATTACTTTTCCTTATTAAAATATGCGCAATGAAATGGGTTAATTCTTTTTAAATAACCCTGTATATTGTAAATTATACACTTTTATGCACAAAATGAGCTCATTTAAAATTGGATGCCTGCTACAGGTCTCAAAAAAGTTTGCATGTAGGCAACAAAGGGATGAAGATGCCAAAAATTTTGAAAATATTCAGCTGGAAGAACATCTATTAACTAATCAAGTTAATTGAGACCGGAATTGTAACATGAATTGTAAAAGGGATGTTTCAGAGAGGCAGAGGCTCTCTAATCTGTGAACGAGTGCCAATGGTGGACAGTAATGAAGTAAATGTAAATGAAGTAAATGTTACTGTACTTAAGCAGTTTTTGCACATATTTGTATTTTTCTGAAGTATTTCCATTTGGGGAGACTTTTACTTTAACTTAACTACATTTTAATGTCAAATATTTAACATTTTACTCAACTACATTTCTCCGAACTACATTCACTCAACTACATTTGATTGCCTCTTGGCAGTGGTGTATTTAGGTGACATAGGTGGCATCTTGAACACGCAAAAAACAAAACCCAAAAAAATGATTTGTACCTGGTCGGGACTTGGAGTGCGCACCCACCACTCATAGAAGTTCCCTCGATCATACACTCTTTTTTTTTTTTAAATAAAAGATAAAAATTATAAAATAAAAGGTAAAAGAAAGGTATTTGCAAGAGTTAATTACAACTGTTTTAAAACTGATAAACTCTTCCATTAGCACTGGTTATGTACCTAAATCCTTTAAACTGGCAGTTATCAACTCCCCTGCCTGAAACCTGACCTTTACACATGTCAGCTGTCCAAATTCAGGTCAATATCAAATCTCCCCTTTATATCCAAAATTTTAGAAAAGGTTGTAGCACAGCAGTTATGCTCACATCTACTTAGGAATAAGATTTTTGAAATGTATCAGTCAGGATTTAAGCCTCATCATAGCACAGAGACTGTGTTAGTTAAGGTTACCTGTTATTAGCCTCTAATCAGAGTTTTGTCTATTTACTTGTTTTGCTCGACCTTAGTGCAGCTTTTGACATTGACCACACTATACTTCTTGCTAGACTTGAGAATGTTGTTGGAATAAAGGGAACAGCTCTCTCTTGGCTCAGGTCTTATTTGACTGATCGCTATCAGTTTGTTGATGTAAATGGTGAGTTCTTTGCACACTCTGAGGTAAAGTTTGGTGTTCTGCAAGGATCTGTCTTAGGCCCACTTCTTTTCTCTTTATATATGCTGCCTCTGGGTGAAATTATACATAAACATGGTATTTGCTTCCATTGCTATGCTGATGATAAACAGCTGTATATTTCAGCAAAGCCAGATGAGAGAGATCAGCTTAACAATGTTGAGGAGTGTGTAAAGGACATTAGACAGTAGATGCTTGATAACTTCCTTCTGCTTAACTCAGATAAAACGGAAGTACTTTTACTAGGACCACATGCGGCTAGAAGTAAACTTTCCAATTACGTAGCATCTCTGGATGGTGTTTCTGTTTCAGCGTGTACGGCTGTCAAGGACCTTGGTGTTATTATTGACCCGAATCTTTCCTTTGAGTCTCACGTGAATAATATTAGCAGAATCACCCTTCTTTCACCTTAGAAATATTGCTAAGAAATATGATGTCATTACAGGATGCAGAAAAACTAGTTCATGCTTTTGTTACATCCAGATTAGACTACTGTAACGCTTTACTGTCTGGGTGTTCGAGTAAGTGCATAAATAAGCTTCAGTTAGTTCAGAATGCAGCAGCATTGTTACTATATCTAGAAAATATGACCACATCACCCCTGTTTAAATCAGTCTACACTGGCTCCCAATTAAAACTTGCATTGATTATGAAATACTACTACAGTAAAACCCCGTTGTACAAGCAACCTATAGTACGAGCAAACAGAGATACGAGCGACCTTGCTTGCAAAATGTTACCCTATTTCATGAGCAAATTTCGAAGACACAAGCAAACCTACGCTGTCGGTTCCCTGTTTTCGGCGGAGGGAAGCATCAGTCACTTAGTTGATGACGTATCACTCGGTCGCTCTCGTTGTTCAGTGCAGCAAAAACAACTTTTTTTAGTTTTATATTTTTATTTCACTAGAAATCTTGAAAAATGTCTCCCAAGAAAATCAGTGATGGTGCTGTGAAAACGAAAGTAAATAGAATTACCATTGAAACCGAGGAGGTTATGAGCGTGTTGCGCGTCTTACACTTGCAATCAACCACTATCACATGAGTAAGTGTTAAATTATGTTTACATTACGGTAATTTGCGGTGTATTTGTTTGTTAAAACAGGCTACAAATACTTTTTAAGTGCAGAAATAAGCGATCGAATGAGGTCTCGGAACGAATTAAATCGCTTTTACTTTATTCTTATGGGGAAAATCAGTTTGAACGTACGAGCAAATTGACCTACGAGCAATTTTCAAGAACGAATTATGCTCGTACAACAGGGTTTTACTGTACTGACGTATGAAGCACTTAACGGTCTCGCAACGCACTATCTGAGTGAACTTCTGTACCAATATGATCCCCACTTAGGGATTTACTTACTTAAATCAAAAGGTGCAGGCTATTTGTTGGTACCTCAAATAATGAAGCAGATGGGGGCAGATCTTTCTCTTATAAAGCCCCACAGTTATGGAACAGCCTTCCAATCAGGGTTCAGAACTCAGACACAGTCTCAGTATTCAAGTTGAGACTGAAAACATATTTATTTTGCCAAGTCTTTTATCTTCATTTCTTAGGTAAAGGAGCAGATCTGGAGGGAATATGGATATTGAGTTTTTGGTAAACTGGGATGTTTGGATGCTGTTGTCCCCGCACTTTCACACGTTCACTCAGGTTTGTTGACTGTGGTGTGGTGGGTTGTCTCTTATTCCAGAGATCCTTCATGTCGGTGTTACCTTCTGGTTTCTCCCTGCTGCCATAGTCTTGCCGGAGTCCCCAACTGCACAGTGACATTACCTTTCATACAACAACAAGGACTCATAATAATCAATATCCTTCTCTTCCTGTCATCCCTCTTCTCTCTCTCTCTATCTCTCTCTCGGTTGAGTTAAACATGCTCCTGAGGTTCCAGTGACCACTGTTCCTGCCCCTCTTCCCTCCTCAGGTCTTCCCACTTCGTCCAGTCCTGCCTCTAGATAGTGTTCTCTTTGACTGGAGGCCACTCTGTGCAGCTTGGGACAGTTTCTCATCAACGCCTTGGATGGTTCCATGAAATTCCGGAGTAAGAACGGGAGCTTTGAGGATGGATTTGGACTGTAGTTAATGTCAACAGTCTGCTACATTGACTCAGGACTACTTTTCGCTTCTGATCATCATCACTGTACCCCGCAACATCGTATATCTGTAATAAGTGTAGATTTATTCATTACTAGAGACTCAAAGCACTTTTGTATGTCGCTCTGGATAAGGGCGTCTGCTAAATGCCGCAAATGTAAATGTAAATGGACATTCGGTGCAACCCAGATGAGGATAAATTAAATTAAATATTCTTTATTTTCTTCATTTTCCTCTTTATTCAGCAGGTTCTTAAAAAAAACAATACAAAATATACATGGTTTATGTAAAATTAAGGTTTAGTCTCAACAAAGGAAATCATCGGATTCCAGATTTTGTAAAATAAGTTAGAGTCTCTAGTGGAGTGTTTCATTTTTTCCAAATGTAGAAAAGACGTCAGGTCCTTTAACCAAGAGGAATTAGCAGGAAGGCATGGGCATGGGTATTTCCAGTGAAGCAGTATTCCTCTTCTGGCTACCAGTGAGGCAAAAGCAATAATATCGACATGCCGCTTAATATATAAACCAGCAACGGGAGATTGCAATTATTTTTTTTTTACAGAGACATTAAGAGCTTTTGACAATGTGACAAAGAAAGAAGACCAGAAAGAATTCAGTTTAGGCCAGGTGTAAAATGTATGAGTATGATCTGCCATGGACCAACATCTATTACAACGGTCATCTGTTAAAGAATGTTTTTAAAATTTTGCTTTGGAGAAATTAATTCTATGAACTACTTTAAACTGTATAAGACTCAAACAAGCATAAATAGAGACAGAGTTAATTTTGGCTAAAACATTATTCCACAGCTCCCCATCAATTTCCAGTTGTAACTCCCGCTCCCAGACTCCTTTAAGTGCAAAGAGAGAAGAGGACTGTGAAGATCGAAGCAGCTCCTAGATAGAGGCAATACGGTTATGAGACTTTGAAAGAGAAAATATATCTTCAATTAAAGTTTCCCTTGGCTGCTAGGGGAGAGTTGCCCAGAGTAGAAGGCACGAAAAGATGATTGCAACAAATAAGCGTGTAAGGGGATAGTGTTTTTAATTTAAAATGATGCCAGAACTGTTTCCAGATCTTAAGTGATTAAAGTACAATTGGATTAGTGGTGTATTTAGAGGGGTGTCACAAATTAGGGTAGAAAACTAATGCAGATAGAGAAGATGATGTGCAGGAGTTAGCTTAGATCATACACCAATTAATATCTGAGGAAATACACCATAAATATATTTTCTGGATATTAGCTGCCCAGTAATAGAAAATAAAATTCGGAAGGGCAAGACCCCCATCCCGTTTAGTTCTTTGAAGAATTAACCTTGTAATTCGTGGGGGTTTCCCGGCCCAGACCAGACATATGAGGATATAATGGCATCAAATAATGTATAAAAATGGGAACAGTCTGAAACAGAAAAAGCATATGTGGTATTATAGTCATTCTAATTGATTCAATCCTGAGTGCTAATGATAATGAAAGATTATTCCAATGTTGAAGATCTACTTTAATATTGTCCACTAATTTTGTACAATTTTCTTTATGCAATGACTTGAATGAATCTGATATATGAACCCCCAAATACCAAAAACTGGCAAAGACATATGAAAGGGGAGCATATCCGGGGGAATTTGTTTTGCCAATATATTTATGGGGAAACACTCACTTTTAGCCAGGTTCAACCTGTATGCTGAAATAGAGGCAATATACTGTCCACACAATTAAGAGGATCTAAAACATAAAGCAATAGATCGTCTGCATATAGTGAGACGTGGTGGTTCCTTTCTTCTTTATGAATACCTGTAAATACTGAAGATGATTTTAAGGCTATAGAAAGAGGCTCTATAGCCAAAGCAAAAAGTAAAGGTGAGAGCGGACACCCTTGACGGGTGCCACGAGAAAGCAAGAAATAAGGGAATATTTCAGAGTTAGTCTTCACACAAGCCAAAGGAGCAGAATTCAGCAACCGAATCCATGAGATGAATCTGGATCCGCATCTGACTTTTTGTAAAACCATGAATAAATAATTCCACTCCACCCGGTCAAAAGCTTTCTCTGCATCGAGAGAGATGACCATTTTTGACCATGATGACCAGGATGGAGTAAAGATAACACTACGCAGATTGGACGATAACTGATGGCCCAGTATAAAGCCAGTTTGGTCATCTGATATGATCAATAGGAGATGATTCTCTAAGCATTTGACCAAAACTTTAGCCTGTGAGATTAATTGGGAAGCACACTGATGTCTAAGCTGAGATGCTAAAAGGCGGTCAGCTCTCTCTGTGTTCGTAGTAAGTTGCTTTTGTGTGTTTTAGTAGAAATTCTGCCGTGTTGGTGGTCAATAAGTCAAATTGCATTAGTAATTTTAGCCATTCTGTCTCCAGGACAGGATTTGGTGACCCAGCGTTTAATCTGTCTATCTTTAAAATGTTATCTAATGCTTTAAACGTTTCCAATAGAAGTGAAGGTGATACTGAATCTGTTTTGTTGGTTTAAAAAAAAAAATCAATGTTCTTAGGGATATAATCACAAAATCCCTTGTCAACTAACAGCGAAGTATTGAGCTTCCAGCCTCCCGCATGTCTACATATATTTTGGGGAAAACAGAGGTCTAAACTATGTGGGGCATGATCTGAGATAATTATCGCAGAATAATTTGTGGATTTGACTGAAAGCAAAAGACCTTTATCTATAAAGAAATAATCAATACGTGAGTACATGATGGAAATTTGAAAAGAAAGAAAAGTCTTTTGTAGTTAAATTGAGATAGAGCCAGGAATCTACACACCCCAACTGATCCATTAAAGAAGAGAAGGTCCTAGACATTGACAAAGGAGCCGACGTCTATGGTTGTGAGCGGTCTAGATTTGGGTTAAATGTGCAAGATCCCTGCCAAGATCCCTGCCTAAGATGAGGTGGTGAGTGTGTAAATCTGGGAGGTGGGAATACAGTGTAGCCATAAAAGCAGGATTATCATAATTAGCAGCAAAGACACAACGGGTGTTTGGTACAGAAGTTCTGAAACTATTATAAAGCGCCTGCCCGGATCAGAGAATATATTTTGTAAGACAAATTTTATTAGTTTGTGCATTACAAATGCCTCTAGATTTACTATAAAAATTTGAATGAAAGACTTCAATTCAGGGTTTACGAAATCTAATCTGATCACAAATCCTGAGGTGAGTTTCCTGTAAAAAAGCAATATCTGTGGACAAGTTCTTTAAATGTAAAAACACTCTTGGACTTTTAATGAATTAAATATTCTTACTATAAAATAATTGACCACCACCAGCAGAAAGAATAATTAAGCAATAACATTATTGAATATATTTGTATAATTTTACAGTTTAACAGTAATATCAATAATAATAATAATAATAATAATAATAATAATAATAATAATACAATTCATAACATAATTGTTATTACTCTTAATACTTTTACTTTTATACTGTGAAAAACTACGAATATTTGAAAGAATGAATGAATGATTTTTCCTGCTGGTGGCGATGAGAATGATTTGTAACTGCGCTGTGATAAACCAGGCGTGTAAAACTCTTTAGTATTAAAGTATAAATGTATTATATCTAAAGTATAAACTCTGTTCATGTCTTTATATCGAACCTGCGTTTTATTTTAGACTTTTTTAAAACTATGCTGACGTGTCGCCCTTTTACGTGACCCGGATGTTGATCGACTTGGCTACGTATGTGTGAAATCTCCCTATGAGCGCGCGCCTCTGAGTCTGACCCCGGAAGTGTAATTCTTCGACGTGTACATCTCTCGCATGTTTCCGTGCACTTCCGGGGAAGCAGTCCTGATTCACTCTGCTCTTCATTGCCTCGTTGGCTTAAAATCCACAGCAGTCACACAAGACCATCAGTGGTTCTAAAGGCTTTTTTGTTCTTGTACGGAGTTGTTTTTTTTTTTTACAGAACTCGGTCATGGCCACTTCAGTATCTGCACCGGTCCAGAGCGGCTCGGGGACTCCTTCCACTCCACAGAGAGGGATTGTGAAAATGGTATGAGCATATGGGTGATGTGAAGTTTCTACGCTCTGCACTTTCCTCCTCATGTGTCTGGTTCTTGTGCGTTTGTGTCTGAATGCTGAAAGTTTCGCTCAGATTCTGCAGCTGTTCTTATTTTAAGCGTGAGTTGTCAGTTTTAGCCACATAGTTATTTATCAAGAATTAATAGATCGTTTAAAGATGTTTAATGTGCCTTAAAATTCCCATGTTAGTTTATATGAGATATAATTTGCAAATGTTCTTGTTCAGTATAAGAATTATTTTTATATTTTAGAAACGTTGTTTCAAGCAGTGGTTTGTTTATTTTCTGTGTAACGGTAAAATGATGGGATGTTGCTCCTCACTCTGTTCTCAGGCAGATTACGCCTGTGATTCCACTAACAAGTTCCTCTCAATGCCTCCTGTGTGGCTCAATCTCTCTCAGTCCGTCCGAGATCTTCCCGTGCCCTCCTGTGTAGGGATCAAAGATATAAACTAAACATCATGTGGGCTTACACTTCACTTGACCCAGTCCCTCTTAGTCTGTCTAAGTTCCACTCAGTCTGGCTGAGTTTTTCCCTGGCCCACTCAGCATGTCTGAGATCTTCCCTGGCCCACTCAGCGTGTCCGAGATCTTCCCTGGCCCACTCAGCGTGTCCGAGATCTTCCCTGGCCCACTCAGCGTGTCCGAGATCTTCCCTGGCCCACTCAGCGTGTCCGAGATCCTCCCTGGCCCACTCAGCGTGTCCGAGATCCTCCCTGGCCCACTCAGCGTGTCCGAGATCCTCCCTGGCCCACTCAGCGTGTCCGAGATCCTCCCTGGCCCACTCAGCGTGTCCGAGATCCTCCTGGCCCACTCAGCGTGTCCGAGTTCCTCCTGGCCCACTCAGCGTGTCCGAGTTCCTCCTGGCCCACTCAGCGTGTCCGAGTTCCTCCCTGGCCCACTCAGCGTGTCCGAGTTCCTCCCTGGCCCACTCAGCGTGTCCGAGTTCCTCCCTGGCCCACTCAGCGTGTCCGAGTTCCTCCCTGGCCCACTCAGCGTGTCCGAGTTCCTCCTGGCCCACTCAGCGTGTCCGAGTTCCTCCTGGCCCACTCAGCGTGTCCGAGTTCCTCCTGGCCCACTCAGCGTGTCCGAGTTCCTCCTGGCCCACTCAGCGTGTCCGAGTTCCTCCCTGGCCCACTCAGCGTGTCCGAGTTCCTCCCTGGCCCACTCAGCGTGTCCGAGATCTTCCCTGGCCCTCTCAGGGATCGAAGATATATACTGAACGTCATGTGGGTTACTGTGCTGCTGTTCTTGGCCTGGTCCCTCTCATTTCCGTCAGCCTCTCCCTGTCTCCCCTCCTGTATGCTGTCACAAATCATGTCCAGTCAGTTGAATTGAACACAGTGGACGTGATAATTCAAACAGATAATTAGCACAAACAAGAGGTTTGTCTGGAGAATTTTTTAGCCAAAGGTCAAAACATGTAACCATATGAGTTTAGTTTTTGATTCATAGTAAAACTACAAATGTGTAATTTTTTTATTTTGTTTCCCTGGATAACTGTATGTTGCTTAATGGCAAAAAGAAATTAAATATAGTTCAAATAAATAGCAGTAAAATATGGAGAAACTGAAAGGGTTCTGAATACTATCTGACCTCACTGAAGGTCATCACTGGTCAGGAGTGTTTAGATAATGGGCCACTTTAATTTTCAAGTGAGCAACAACTGTTCTAATATCTACTTTAACAAGTTTGTCTGAAAGTGAATTATAATTCTATATATTTTCTTTTTTTTTAATTCCATTTAGAAGAGTCTGTATGAGAGATCTAGAGTGCATTACATATGAATCACATAAACAGATTATGATAATTACATAAGACATTGTTTTTATATATATAGAGAGAGAGAGAGAGAGAGAGAGAGAGAGAGAGAGAGATAGATATAGATATAGATATAGATATATCTCTATCTATTAATCTCACACACACACACACACACACACACACACACACACACACACACACACACACTGGCCTGGGGTGCATTTTCACTTTTTATTTCACGCAGTTGGACTGCTAAAGTCTGTATTTCAGACCTTTTGGCATCAGTTTTTTTTCCACATTTAATTGTTTTAGTTTAAATGTTCTTTCAATATTTGCATGATATTTTTATTTCCACTACCAGTTGTCTAAGGTAGATCTACTGAAAAGCAGTAACCAAGTCTCTTTTATATTTGTATTATAAATTGCCAGAAGAATCTAAAGAGATTTCTAAATCACAGATTTGTTATTGCAGGAACTAAATCATTCACACTGGCTTCTGATTTTATGCTTTCTTTATAACTAGTTTTATGTTGTTTAATGAGATCAAGATTCTTTAATAATGTGATCATGCTAAAGTTTAATAAGAGTTTGTGGTCTGTTCAGGTCCTCTCTGGATGTGCCATCATTGTAAGAGGCCAGCCACGAGGCGGCCCTCCTCCAGAGCGACAGATCAACTTGAGCAATGTGCGTGCGGGCGCCCTCGCCCGCCGTGCCACCCAGAGCCAGCCTGACACCAAGGACACCCCAGATGAGGTGTGCATGAAATGGCACATTCCAGTTGTAGTCTTAATGTACATAATATACTTACTAATTAAATTTTCAAACTTGGCCAACTGACTCTTCTTTTTGTAGCCATTAGTTTTTGTTTACTGAGCGTTTTGTGTTGTGTGCATTTTGTAGCCCTGGGCTTTTCAGGCTCGCGAGTTCCTGCGCAAAAAGATGATTGGGAAAGAGGTGTGCTTTACAGTGGAAATCAAAACCCAGCAGGGGAGGGAGTACGGAGCAGTGTACCTGGGAAAGGGTAAGGAGCATTTATGAGGGAATGAGGCTTTGTTGCTGATCACTGTTCCTGTACATACTGAGTTAGCAGTTTAATATATACATCTGTGATATACCTTCACTTACTGGTCATTCTTCCAGGCCATTTTCACAGTGGGCCTGCAACAAACAATTATTCTGAATATTGATTACATTGGAAAAATGAAAGTAAAGAAAAATGGCTTTTTGAGTAACTGAAACACACTGCGAATATTGCTCTTTGCTTGCAATTGACAGCACATGGTAATGCTCTGCAGTCACTTTGCTAAATTAAATGTATTAAAATATGACCTGAGAGAATGTTTTCGAGAACAGTCATAAGTGCAGCTTGAGTATTGAATGCGGCAGGTTTAGTGAACATTAGTAAATCTGCACTGTAGTGATTTAGCAGGTGTTTTTAAATGAATTGATGTGCATGCCTTAATGTTAAGCTTAAAAAAATCCAGTTAAATAGGGGTGGAGTGAGAAGAAGGTGGTGATCGGAAAGAGAAGACCGATAGAGGGAAAGAAAGTGGGGAGAGGGATGGAGGGTGCGGGAGGGGGAGAGGGATGGAGGGTGCGGAGGGGAGAGGGATGGAGGGTGAGGGAGGGGAGAGGGATGGAGGGTGAGGGAGGGGAAAGAAGGGTGGAGGTTGAGAGAGGGAGAAGGATGGAGGGTGAGAAGGGTGAGAGAGGGAGAAGGGTGAGAGAGGGAGAAGGGTGGAGGGTGAGGGAGGGGAGAGGATGGAGGTGAGAGGAAGAAGGATGGAGGGTGAGAGGGTGAGAGGAAGAAGGGTGGAGGTGAGAGAGGGAGAAGGGTGAGAGAGGAGAAGGGTGAGAGGGAGAAGGGTGAGAGAGGGAGAAGGGTGGAGGGTGAGAGAGGAGAAGGGTGGAGGGTGAGAGAGGGAGAAGGGTGGAGGTGAGAGAGGAAGAAGGGTGGAGGGTGAGAGAGGAAGAAGGGTGGAGGGTGAGAGAGGAAGAAGGGTGGAGGGTGAGAGAGGGAGAAGGGTGGAGGGTGAGAGAGGGAGAAGGATGGAGGTTGAGAGGAAGAAGGGTGAGAGAGGGAGAAGGGTGGAGGGTGAGAGAGAGGAAGAAGGGTGGAGGGTGAGAAAGGAAGAAGGGTGGAGGGTGAGAGAGGGAGAAGGATGGAGGGTGAGAGAGGAAGAAGGGTGGAGGGTGAGAAGGGTGAGAGGAGAAGGGTGAGAGAGGGAGAAGGATGGAGGGTGAGAGAGGAGAAGGGTGAGAGAGGGTGAGAGAGGAGAAGGGTGAGAGAGGAAGAAGGGTGGAGGGTGAGAGAGGAAGAAGGATGGAGGGTGAGAGGGTGAGAGAGGAAGAAGGGTGGAGGGTGAGAGAGGAGAAGGGTGAGAGAGGAGAAGGGTGAGAGGGAGAAGGGTGGAGGGTGAGAGAGGAAGAATGGTGGAGGGTGAGAGAGGAAGAAGGGTGGAGGGTGAGAGGGAGAAGGATGGAGGGTGAGAGAGGAGAAGGATGGAGGGTGAGAGAGGAGAAGGGTGGAGGGTGAGAGAGGGAGAAGGATGGAGGGTGAGAGAGGAGAAGGATGGAGGGTGAGAGAGGAGAAGGGTGAGAGAGGGAGAAGGGTGGAGGGTGAGAGAGGAAGAAGGGTGGAGGGTGAGAGAGGAAGAAGGGTGGAGGGTGAGAGAGGGAGAAGGATGGAGGGTGAGGGAGAAGGATGGAGGATAAGAGAGGGTGAGAGAAGGGTGGAGGGTGAGGGAGAAGGGTGAAAGATGGAGGGTGAGGGAGAAGGGTGAGGGTGAGAGAGGAAGAATGGTGGAGGGTGAGAGAGGAAGAAGGTGGAGGGTGAGAGAGGGAGAAGGATGGAGGGTGAGAGAGGGAGAAGGATGGAGGGTGAGAGAGGAGAAGGGTGGAGGGTGAGAGAGGAGAAGGATGGAGGGTGAGAGAGGAGAAGGATGGAGGGTGAGAGAGGAGAAGGGTGAGAGGGAGAAGGGTGGAGGGTGAGAGAGGAAGAAGGGTGGAGGGTGAGAGAGGAAGAAGGGTGGAGGGTGAGAGAGGAGAAGGATGGAGGGTGAGAGAGGAAGAAGGGTGAGAGAGGGAGAAGGGTGAAAGAGGGAGAAGGGTGAGAGAGGGTGAAGGGTGAGAGAGGGAGAAGGATGGAGGGTGAGAGAGGAGAAGGATGGAGGGTGAGAGAGGGAGAAGGATGGAGGGTGAGAGAGGAAGAAGGGTGAGAGATGGAGAAGGATGGAGGGTGAGAGAGGAGAAGGTGAGAGGGTGAGAGAGGCAGAAGGGTGAGAGAGGGAGAAGGATGGAGGGTGAGGGAGAAGGATGGAGGTGAGAGGAAGAAGGACGAAGGGTGAGAGAGGGTGAGAGAGTGAGAAGGACGGAGGGTGAGAGAGGGTGAGAGAGTGAGAAGGACGGAGGGTGAGAGAGGGTGAGAGAGGGAGAAGGATGGAGGGTGAGAGAGGGTGAGAAAGGGAGAAGGATGGAGGTGAGAGAGGGTGAGAGAAGGGTGAGAGAGGAGAAGGGTGAGAGAGGGAGAAGGGTGGAGGGTGAGAAAGGGAGAAGGGTGGAGGGTGAGAAAGGGAGAAGGGTGGAGGGTGAGAAAGGGTAAGAGAAGGGTGAGAGAGGGTGAAGGGTGAGAGAGGGTGAAGGATGGAGGGTGAGAGAGGGTGAAGGATGGAGGGTGAGAGAGGAGAAGGATGGAGGATAAGAGAGGTGAGAGAGGGAGAAGGATGGAGGGTGAGAGGGAGAAGGATGGAGGGTGAGAGAGGGTAAGAGAAGGGTGAGAGAGGTGAAGGGTGAGAGAGGGTGAAGGGTGAGAGAGGGTGAAGGATGGAGGGTGAGAGGGAGAAGGGTGAGAGAGGAGAAGGATGGAGGATAAGAGAGGGTGAGAGAGGAGAAGGATGGAGGGTGAGAGAGGAGAAGGATGGAGGGTGAGAGAGGGTAAGAGGAGGGTGAAGGGTGAGAGAGGGTGAAGGGTGGAGGGTGAGAGAGGGTGAGAGAGGAGAAGGATGGAGGGTGAGAGAGGAGAAGGGTGAGAGAAGGTTGAGAAAGGGTGAAGTGTGAGAGAGAGTGAAGGGTGGAGGGTGAGAGAGGAGAAGGATGGAGGGTGAGAGAGGGTAAGAGAAGGGTGAGAGGGTGAAGGGTGAGAGAGGGTGAAGGATGGAGGGTGAGAAAGGGAGAAGGGTGAGAGGGAGAAGGATGGAGGATAAGAGAGGTGAGAGAGGTGAGAGAGGGAGAAGGATGGAGGGTGAGAGAGGGAGAAGGATGGAGGGTGAGAGAGGGAGAAGGATGGAGGGTGAGAGAGGGAGAAGGGTGAGAGAGGGTAAGAGAAGGGTGAGAGGGAGAAGGGTGAGGGTGAGAGAGGTGAAGGATGGAGGGTGAGAGAGGGTGAGAAAGGGTGAGAGGGTGAGAGATGGAGAAGGATGGAGGGTGAGAGAGGGAGAAGGGTGAGAGAAGGTGAAGGGTGAGAAAGGGTGAAGGGTGAGAGGAGAAGGGTGGAGGGTGAGAGAGGGAGAAGGATGGAGGGTGAGAGAGGGTAAGAGAAGGGTGAGAGGGTGAAGGGTGAGAGGGTGAAGGATGGAGGGTGAGAAAGGGAGAAGGGTGAGAGAGGAGAAGGATGGAGGGTGAGAGAGGGTAAGAGAAGGGTGAGAGGGTGAAGGGTGAGAGAGGGTGAAGGGTGGAGGGTGAGAGAGGGTGAGAGAAGGGTAATAGGGGTGAGAGAGGGAGAAGGATGGAGGGTGAGAGAGGAGAAGGGTGAGAGAAGGGTGAAGGGTGAGAGGGTGAAGTGTGAGAGAGGGTGAAGGGTGGAGGGTGAGAGAGGAGAAGGATGGAGGGTGAGAGAAGGGTGAAGGGTGAGAAAGGGGAAGTGTGAGAGGGTGAAGGGTGGAGGGTGAGAGGGTGAAAGGTGGAGGGTGAGAGAGGGTGAAAGGTGGAGGGTGAGAGGGTGAAGGGTGAGAGAGGGTAAGAGAGGGTGAAGGGTGGAGGTGAGAGAGGTGAAGGGTGGAGGGTGAGAGAGGGTGAAGGATGGAGGGTGAGAGAGGTGGAGAGGAGAGAGGTGGAGGGTGAGAGGGAGAAGGCTGGAGGGTGAGAGAGGGAGAAGGGTGAGAGGATGAGAGAAGGATGGAGGGTGAGAGGGTGAGAGAAGGATGGAGGGTGAGTGTGTGAGAGAAGGATGGAGGGTGAGAGTGTGAGAGAAGGATGGAGGGTGAGAGAGGGTGAGAGAAGGGTGAAAGGTAAGAAAGGGTGAAGGGTGAGAGAGGTGGAGGGTGAGAGAGGAGAAGGGTGAAGGGTGAGAGAGGGTGGAGGGTGAGAGAGGAGAAGGGTGGAGGGTGAGAGAGGGAGAAGGGTGGAGGGTGAGAGAGGTGAAGGATGGAGGGTGAGAGAGGTGAAGGGTGAGAGAGGGAGAAGGGTGGAGGGTGAGAGAGGAGAAGGGTGGAGGGTGAGAGAGGGAGAAGGGTGGAGAGGGAGAAGGGTGGAGGGTGAGAGAGGAGAAGGGTGGAGGGTGAGAGAGGGAGAAGGGTGGAGGGTAAGAGAGGGAGAAGGGTGGAGGGTGAGAGAGGGTGAAGGGTGAGAGAGGAGAAGGGTGGAGGGTAATAGAGGGAGGAGGGTGGGAGAAGGGTGAGAGGGTGAGAGAGGGAGGAGGGTGAGAAGGAGAAGGCTGGAGGGTGAGAGAGGAGAAGGTGAGAGGATAAGAGAAGGATGGAGGGTGAGAGAAGGATGGCGGGTGAGAGGGTGAGAGAAGGATGAAGGGTGAGAGTGTGAGAAGGATGGAGGGTGAGAGAGGAGAAGGGTGAGAGTGTGAGAGAAGGATGAAGGGTGAGCGTGTGAGAAGGATGGAGGGTGAGAGAGGAGAAGGGTGAGAGTGTGAGAGAAGGATGGAGGGTGAGCGAGGGAGAAGGGTGAGAGAGTGAGAGAAGGATGAAGGGTGAGCGAGGGAGAATGGTGAGAGGGTGAGAGAAGGATGGAGGGTGAGAGAGGTTAGAACTTTTAAATAATAGAGTACTAGTGTTAAATAGTGCATGTTAATAAAAAAAAGGGTGAAAAAAGTTTGTACAATAGGATCCTTGTTGGTGCATGTAGGTTGTAGGATGGAGGAAACAAACAAAGTGTGTTACATCAGAATAGTTACTTTGCACGGACACCATTCTTTGTATTTTCATTGTTTTCAATTTACAGTTTGTGATTTGATCCTCAGACACATCAGGAGAGAACATTGCTGAATCGCTGGTTGCTGAGGGTCTTGCCACAGTCCGCAGAGAGGGTATTAGAGGCACAAAGTAAGGCGTGTGTTTTGTTCCAGATTATTTATATATATTAGGGATGCACCAAATATTCGGCCACCGAAAATTTTCGGCCGAAAATGGCCCAGAAGTGCATTTTCGGTTTTCGGCCGAAAGACTTTGATCACCGAAAAAACGCGGCCAAAACAGTTTGTTGCCGAAATTTCGTCTGCAAAGACTTTCTCCACGTCGGGTTTAATTCATCACCTGGAATCCAAACATTCCGATCGCTATGCTGAATATGAGAATAATACGGCACAGAAAAGCAAAACCCATCCGAGCACGCGCACTCCGTCTGTGGTGGACGTTTTTGAAAAGGCAGGAAGTTTCCCAGTGATATTGTTGTATTGTATCTTTAAGCAGTTGCACTTGTTCTGAATGCACTTTGTTTTTATGAAAGAACATATTTAATTGTACAACCTTTCAGCAGGCCAGAGGGCCTGTACATTATTATTTAATGTACACATGAGTGCATTTAAGTTAAACATTTAAGACTAAATTTTAATTTATTTTATCCTGTGCATTGTTGCAATGTGCTATAAATAAATATTTTCATAATTTGTAATTGATTTATTCTTAATTCTTTTAATATTAATTTATGCAATTGAAATGCCTTGATTTTAGTAAGGTTAGTACACAGTCATGTAGTGCAGAATGATGTCATTAAGTATAGATATTAATATTCCAGATCACTTTTTCAGTCCAGATCACTATAAAATGTAGTGTCTACTTTAACGATGTAAAAACATTCTATTATAAACATTTATAATAGAAAGATTTGTCCCTTTATTTAGATTAACTTTGGGTCCTATGGTGTTTGCTATAGAACTATATTGTTATATAATATTGGCTGTTACCCAAAGTGTGTGTTGTGTGTTTGTGTGTGTGTGTGTGTGTGTATGCCAGTCCTGAGCAGGCCAGACTGTGTGATTTGGAGGACCAGGCAAAAGCAGCTAAAAAAGGCCTGTGGTCTGAGGGTGGAGGTGCTCACACAATTCGAGATCTCAAATACAGCATTGAGAATCCCCGCAATTTTGTGGACTCCTCACACCAGAAACCAGTAAATGGTGAGTCACTGGTTCCTTTTTTTAGTGCCAGACTCATTGGGGATGGAAGTTTATCACCATTGGACAGTCCTTTTGTATCTCTTTGGAGCGGCCGTGTCCTCTCTGCTGGAAACAACCTGAGCAACCAGCCAAAAATGATCTAATACCAAAATGTAAACAGGTGTAGGTACATGTCATTAGGTTTTCACAGAAATATAAACTAAAATATATTCTGGTGTGTTCCTCTGTGATATATCTATTCCTCTTTGTGATTTCCTCTTTGTTCAACAGACAGGAGGTTCTGAACTCTCAAGTCTGAGTTTTTCAACAAATTCATTCAACATTCAGAACAATATTAAATAGCTACTTTTAATATCACTTATTTAATGATTTTGTCATAAAAAGATCACCCACTATGAATTATTTTTGCAATTAGTTCATATCAATAATTTTGTTTTAATTAATTGATCTGGTCTTTTAAAGATAAAAAAAACCAAGTATTTGTCTGTTTTATTTGCAGCATTTTGATCAGTTAAAACTAACACAGGAAAACACAACTCTTAACAGGGTTTAATTAAATAACAATTAAATAAGATGTCACCAACTTCTATAGAACATTGCTGCTATTTATCAGATAAAGCATTAGAATATTGAGATGTTTCCATCAACTAGAAGACTAACACAAGGTGCCTGAATTCGTTAGCTGCACACTTGCATTTCAAGCCCTGATTATAATCAGAGAAATTCCAAAAATTTTAATCCACTCACTGAAAAACTCCAATAATGTAATATGCAAGTTATTACATAATATTTAATGTAATAACTAGTTATTGCTAATAAACAAAGACTTTCACCACAGTTCAGTTTCAGATGTAGGCAGTTTATCAAATACAATCTTACATGAACTTCACTGCAAACCAGATCACACTTATTATTTATCATGTTAGTATTCCTTAATTGATTCCTTAATTTGCAAACTTTTTCACCTGTGAGGTTTATTTTATTTTTTTTAAAGCATAAATTTGCTGTTGGTGGTTCTTTTACTATGAAATGCTTAGTCATCAATAACTTGTCTTTTTGCTTTCCCTCTTTCACACTAGCAATTATTGAACATGTCCGTGACGGTAGTGTTGTGCGAGCTCTCCTGCTGCCTGATTACTACCTCGTCACTGTGATGCTGTCTGGAATCAAAGTGAGTATAAATATTTAAGTGTGATAGTCACATCAATTTCATGTACTGTGAGTGGAACTAACTATACTGTTATTAACGCTATTTGGCAATTCAATAAACTTTCAGTGCAAAAATCCAATCTTTTAATTTGGATATGAATAAATGCATGTATGTCAGAGGGAAGTTCAGCTTCATAAATGTTTCTATATCTGACTGGATAATTGCATGTGTGGATATAGAAATCTCCAATTTTCAAAATATCTTCAAAATATCAAATTTTTTCGATATTCCAGAGTGCAAAGTTTGATTAGAAAATAATACGAAATGGAATCTGCACTAAAACTTGGGAGAGAAGCTGCAGAAAGGCCAATATCATGTTGAGGGAGCTGCAGAGCTCAGTGGCTGGGAGAGGCATAATGGTGCACCAGTCAACCATATCAGGAGCACTGCATAACTCTGGCCTGTATGGGAAAGAGGCAGGAGAGAAGCCTTTACTCAAAAAGTGCCATCTGATATTGCACGACAGCAGTGCCCTATATATAAGTGCACACACATTGTGCTTTCTAACACTTTAATATGATGCCTTTCTTTGCTTTTCAGTGGTCTGTGTAAAGATGGGGCAAGATTTCTCCAATCAGAATAGAAATGTGTCATAGCTTATTTTTGTTTCATATTTTTTAGTGTCCAACATTCAGGAGGGAAGCTGATGGAACAGAGTCACCAGAACCATTTGCAGCAGAGGCAAAATTCTTCACTGAGTCCCGTCTGCTGCAGAGAGATGTGCAGATCATTCTGGAGTCTTGTCCAAACCAGATCATCCTGGGTACCATCCTTCACCCGGTATAACAAACCTCTCTCTTCTCTTTTAGTCTTTACCTCATTTATTTTGGTTTCAGTGTTGAAGTGTTAGACACGTAATGAACACTGGTTCTAAAAAATCATCTAAAATCAGCCACATATCAAACGGTACACATCTTTTCAGGTCCACTTTGTTCATTCACATCCCACAGTAATGGAGCCATTTTCTCCTTTTCTCTTCTTACCTTTTACATATGCTACTGGTACACATTATAGTGTTCTGCTTCACAGCTGCTAGTAGTCTGCTTGTCTATTGTATGGCAATTTGTGCTTTTGTAAATCATTAGTTTTTTCATGGTGGAAAGCTGTAAGGGTGCCATCCTATAATCTTTTACCACTCATTTCTATGAGGAGCGTGTGTTTTATGTTTTTTAAAGCTGCTTTTATCTTTTAGTATCATAAAAGCAGCTTTAGCTGAACACCAGCCAACCAATCACCTCAGTTTATAGCTGGTATTATCACAGAAAATAGTGATTTTTATTTGATGTTCTATCATGTAGCAAAATGAAATGGCTAATTCTTTCTGGTGTTAGTCACTAGGGGGTGTGTCTGAGTGAAAGCTAACATCAGAAAGTGAAAAGCATTTCACAGTTTTCCATTAAACCAGATTTTTCCCAGACTTCAACTGATTTGAGATAAAAGGACTGATTTTTGTTACCATTAGTCGCCCAATGCAGTAATAGAATTACACATATTTACGAAATTAAGCAAAATGATACTATATGCTGTTTATTTTACTCACATTTTGTCAATGTTGAATTTCTCATCTAAAAAAAACTCATATTGTGATTCATTGTGTGTCCTGCAGAATGGGAACATCACAGAGCTGTTGCTGAAAGAAGGCTTTGCTCGCTGTGTGGACTGGTCCATGGCTGTGTATACCCAGGGAGCAGAGAAACTGCGGGCAGCTGAACGGTCAGTCTGTTGGACTCTGCCCTAGTAGATGATACTCAGCAGTTACTTACATTTATTAGATCCTGTTAATCATCAATGTAAAACAGAATCAGGCATTATATAAAATAGTAAAGATGTTTATTCAGCAGAACTGCCTATTAAAAGTACATTTCTAGAAGTGCCACAACTGTACAGATTATGGGGAAAAAGCTGTGATGCAGTTGCTGACCGCTTGAATCAGTCGGTGCAAAAAATGGTTCTTTTAATACTGCTGTCTCCTAGTAACAGGAAGTCACGTGTCGTAATGGGAGATTTGGGAATCCAGCTTTTAGTGCTTCTAGTTGAACTAAAACCTTTAGTTTGGGATTTTCTTTTCTTTTCTTTTTTCAAATAATTCAAATTATTAACTTAAAACGGTAGGACAAGATATTTAACTTTGTTTTTATGACATTAATACCGTATTTTCCGGACTATAAGCCGCTACTTTTTCCCCACGCTTGGAACCCTGTGGCTTAAACAATGAAGCGGCTAATTTACGGATTTCACAAGCTTCCCACCGCTAAAAAAATGAGCCCCATAACATTAAACCAATGAAATTGCAGAACGGGTTCAGGTAACCCAAAGAAATTCTTTATATTAAAGCGCGCACGCTCCCAATGAATCGGGCCGCACCACATCATAAATATGGATGAGGTTCCTCTGACGTTTGACCTGCTGTTCACTCGGACTGTCTACAGGAAATGCAAATCATTCGTCACGCTGAAAACAACCGGGCATGAAAAAACACACTTCACCTGTGTTCTGAGCTGCACGCCATCGAGAGAAAGGAAATAGTTGTGAAAGGAAGGAGGAAGACAGTGAACAATTGACTTTCTTGGTAGGCTTCTGTTTAGATACAAGCCGTGTAACAGACACTGTCTTTCGTTAAAGCCTGTGTAAAGTTCATTAGTTTCAGTGTAGACACCTGCGGCTTATTTATGTTAAAAATAAAAATCTTTGTACAATTCGGTGGGTGCGGCTTATATTTGGGTACGCTTTATAGTCAGGAAATTACAGTAGTTTCTAAGGTTCTTTCTTGTAGACACTTTATTTGTAGTACTTGCACATTTATGCAGTTATAAAACCAGCAGTGTAACATCAGCACAGCACAGACAGTGTGTGTCACCCAGATAAGGATGGTTTCACTTTTCAGCCTGAAACTCAGGGCTTCTCTGTCGTACAGGGCTTCTCTGTCCTTTTTGCCCCCGTGGTCACTGGCTCGCTCAATAGGGCTCTAAAACTAATCAGGACAAATTCCTGACATTAAAATTTATATTTATTGAATTGATTTATGACATGCAGCCAGGATGTTAGTGCAAGATCGGCTGGTTTGAGTTTTTACAGAAGCTCTTTAGAAATGACTCCGTGGTACTTGAGTGTATCTTTGCATGCACCCACAGCCAACTGCAGCGGCAGCAAAGGATCTGCTCAGATGTGTTATAGAGTATTTGCATAAAGTCGAAGAAGCACTCATTCATACCTGGCCTTCTCAGACAAGTGACCTTGAGTGTGTGTGTGTATGTGTGTGTATATATATATATATATATATATATATATATATATATATATATATATATATATATATATATATACACACATATATATGTGTGTGTATATATATATATATATATATATATATATATATACACATATATATATGTGTGTATATATATATATATATATATATATATATATATATATATATATATATATATATATATATATATATATATATATATAGACACACACACACACACACACACACACACACACACACACACACACACCGTATTTTTCGGACTATAAGACGCTACTTTTTTCCAACGTTTTGAACCCCGCGGCTTAAACAATGAAGCAGCTAATATATGAAAATGTTCCTGGGTTTTTCCCGGTTTCACAAACTTCAAGCCAAAAAACTGAGCGACATAACATTAGACCAATGAAATTTCCGAACGGAAACGAAAAAACGCACCTCACCTGTGTTCTGAGCTGCACGGCACCGGGAGAAAAAACTTCCACCGGTGGCGCACGACGATGACAAAAGAGTGTAAAAACGATAAGTGGAGGCGGAGGGAAAACTAGTTTTTTACTATCACTCCTGTACACTACGTATCCCTAAGCTTTACAATTTTACTTTTTCTTCTTTGCTTATCTTAATTTTCGTCACAATCTGGCTTCACTTTTCCATCTAGCAGTGGCGTCTGGAGCTCCTACCTCAATTTTTTGCTCGCGTAACAAAGCAAAAAAATCAACCGAGTGACCGCTCGTGCATTAATGCACTCGTAGGTCAAGGTACCACTGTAGTTGTGAAAGGAAGGAGGAAGACAGTGAACAATGACTTACTTGCTCGCTAACTCCAGTTGCATATAAGCACAGACAGGTTTCCAAAACTCGTGCTTTTTTATTTTTCTTGGCAACAGCGTTATTGGTTAGTTAAAGAAACCTAGAAATGAGCATCAGAAAATAATAAGGACATAATCCTCGGTCTCCACACATGCAGTAATAGCGGAAGAATGCAGTGGCAGGCTATTTCCAAAATACCGCTATGCTCCTTAAAGAAGCGCAACATATTGCATTTAGTGTCTTTCGTTAAAGCCTGTGTAAAGGTAATTAGTTTCAATGTAGACAGGTGCGGCTTATTTATGTTAAAAATAAAAATCTTTGTCAAATGCGGCTTATATAAGGGTGTGCTTAATAGTCCGTAAATAACAGTATATTAATATTGGGTCATATTCTGTTTTCTGGTAGCTATAAATCCTTTTGCTGTTTTGTTGTTAGTTTGATCATCAGGGAAAAATTAAAATGTACTTTAAAATTGTTACATGTTTAATCTTAAACAAAAAGGTCAACTAAACTGAGGAGCCGTGCTGATCATGCAGGAGGCTGATGATGTGCTGGTTAGGACTTTACAGCTATGGGCTTGTTTGTATAGAGTATTGGTTTATTTTCTCAGAATAGATTTTTGAATTGGTGTTTGTTTATTCTGCAGTTTGGCTAAAGAGCATAAAGTCAGGATTTGGAAGGACTATGTTGCTCCCACTGCTAATCTGGACCAGAAGGACAGACAGTTTGTGGCAAAGGTAAGTCCAAAGTAGTTTTATTTTTGTAACGCTGAACTAAATTTAAAACTAAAGTTGTCTTTTTTGTTGTTGTTTTTTTACTAACGATTCTCCTCACAGCAACCGTGTCCCACCAAATTCTGTGACTGTAATTCTAACGCTACACTTTACTGTGACTGTAACACAATAAATAAATATGAAATGAATATTAAAGAAAGCATGTTAAAAGAAGGTGCAGCCACAGATCAACTAGGGCATAAATCACTCTTATTTATTAGGGATGTGCAGCACCATAACTGAGGCCGATGCAATTCGTATCTTGATGCACAGACAGCAATAAGATGCATTAAAGCTACATAAGAAGCAGCTACCGATGCAGTGCGATATGATTCACCCTTTACGATACAGTGCGATCCGATTTTAGTTTAATTCAACACCGTCTGAATGAAATACGATACAATGGGAGAAAAATATACTATTCCATTCAGTATAGTACAGATAGTTCTCTTTTATTTCTTCTGTGTTCAGACAGACAGCAAATCAATTTACTTAAGTGCCTTCTAACTTCTGACCTTTCACAAACAGGCCTTTGTAGCGCAAAGTATTATTAAATAAATAATAAAATAAATCCAGATGTTCTTTTCTTGTTCCGTCTCCAGGAAGATGCAGCTCTACCTCTGCCATGTTAATCTGTATTCTATGTGACCCTCAGAATGTTTAAATTAACAATTAAATTAGCACTTTTCCTAGTTTGGAGTTGTAGTTTGAATTATGTTCAGTTTGTAATTTAGTTTACCAGTGTAGATTTATCCATTGCTAGAGACTCGTAGCACTTTTGTAGGTCGCTCTGGAAACGGCCGTCTGCTAAATGCCACAAATATAAATGACGCTCCGTAGTGTTGTGAAACGTCATATTCACGTAGCAGCAGTGGTGCTGAGAGAACACATTCAAGAAACAGTTTAGTGACAAGAAATCAATCTACCTGCACACAAGGCACACATACAGAACACCAACGTGGACATGGGCTACCTGGGGTTGTAACAATATATATAAATCTTTTTTTTACTTTTTTTTTTAACTGACGCAAATATGTTAAAAGTGATGCAAATGCCAACTTGCACACTTTTTTAAATCAATGCATCATATTATTAACCTTTATGCTGACGCACTGTACTTTTATAGCAATGCAAATCAGTGAGTATTAGCATCCCTATCATTTGCCCCAACAGACTGATCTGCTGTGTCTTACTCTGCAATGTGCTGTACATTTCCCAGTGTGCCATTACTTCTTATTGAATACATAAAGTTTAGTGACACACACACACACACACTCTTGCTTATTAATCTTGCTTCAAAAATCTCAAATGGAATTTGATCTAAATAGCAATTCATTATTAAGCATATGTGGTTGCAGTTTAGCTCATAGCCTACAGATGGTGCTGTTCTCTTGCTGGAACGCACTGTGCAGTGGCAGAATGAGTCATGGAGGTTTGCTGCATGTTTCTGCAGCAGCTTTCATTGAGGATCTTTGCATATGCAGCTATTCACTAACTCCCATGTGTGCTAAAAGAATGTCCACAATGTATATTTAAAGAGTAGGAGAGAGAACGCATGCATGCTGATCATGTGTTTGTCCTTTTCTACAGACTTGTGACCTGAATAGAGACACCTATTTTTTTAATGGAGTTTTTTTTCACTGAACTGCAATTAAAAGCTAAAATATCTTCTCTCTTGATCATCCTTCTGAGTTCAGCTTTTTTCTCCTAAACTTGGAATAAACCAGTTTGGGTGTATAATTGTGATTGTGTATAATCTGTTTTCTGCACCTGTCCAAAAGTCTGTTCTGTTCCTTTCAGATTGCCAAGTTATTCACAAGTGGCAGAGGATGGGTGTTTATTTTTAAGATGATGATGGAAAAAAAGAAACCTTTTAGTGGATTTTCAATGTTTTAATGCTTCTTGTCTTTTATTCATCTTCTCCATTTTTGAGGCTGCAGTTTTATAACGGCCCCTTAGAACTGCTTTTCACCTGAAATGTGGTGTATCTGTTCTTTGTCACTGTGGGCATTTAGGCTTTCATTACCATTAGGGTAATTGTTGGATAATTGGGGATTTGAGATTGGGAGAAGGATGGGGAGATTATCTAGGAGCAAGTGGGCGAAGTATTTATGCTACGGTCTTTTTTTCTTCTTCTTGTGCTTCATCAGACTCTGCTCATGTTGGATTTCCAGGCTGTTTCTCTGGCAACAAGCTGTGGTCCATGTTGTTAAAGTGACTTACTTAACCCATCTCTCACTTTTTTCTGCATATTTGTTTCTCATCCACTTTGCAGGTGATGCAGATTATGAATGCAGATGCCATTATTGTGAAGTTAAACTCTGGTGAATACAAAACAATTCATCTGTCCAGCATTCGACCCCCCAGGATTGAGGGCGAGGTATGACTGAGTGAATGTGTGTCGCTGTGTGTCTGTGTGCACCTTTTACTAAATCCACTGGGTTTAGGCTTTGCAGATTGCTGATGTGAAAAGCACCTGTCTGTCCTTCTTTCTTTTATTAAACTTCACGATTCAGAGTTTAACCTTCAGCCTCTGTGCACTTTTCTCTATAAAGTATATCTGGTAATAACCAAGACAACAGTGCACTCTTTGATGTAGACAAAATGTAGAAAAGTGTACAGTAATCACTTCTGTGTCACTGAAAATATAATTCAATTGGGTATTATTTCAAATTGTATAAACTGTTGAATAATAAATTCACCACCACCATCAATTTTGATATTAATATAAAAAAGACTGCATGCTGCATTTTACAACTGTAATGAGCACTAAAAGCATCTCTGAAAGCACAACACAGTCTACCTACAAACAGATGATTTTGAGGTCCATTTTTCTAGTCTGGAACAGCAATTGGTATGTTCCCACTGCACAAACCATTTTGCAAGAATGATTTTAGCTCCTGAACTTTAGTTCCAGGAACATGATCTACTGTCAAATGGTAGATTTTGTCTCTGCAGAACAGAAACTCAGAAGCAGTGGTGCTTACAGATTGAGCATAGCTGATGGCAAATGTACAACCCTATTACGTAGCAACTGTCACTTATAAGTAATTTGACATGTTTAATTGTGTCAATAATTAAACACTTAAAATTTAATTGAACACCGGTTCTGTCTCACTAAAGCCTTTTCCATGTTCACCATGTTGCTGCGTCTTTGTCATGTCTTGAATAATTACATTTATAATATGATTCAAAATCCATGAATCATGTCTAAGTCATTAATGTATGTAATGCATTTAGCATTTGCTGTGTGGACATTAGGTTTTTTAGCTCTGGAATTATCAGAAGGTTTGAACAGTTGTACCTGCTGAACATGTTTGAGCAGATGTCTGAGTGCACTCTATTGAGAGTGAGTATAAAATAAAAAACTTAAGGAATGTATATACTCCAATTCAGCAACATGATTAAAAAAGCGCTACAGCTATTGATTATTTTAGTAATTGAGTATTCTACTGATTCGTGCATTGATAAATCGAGTTTAAAAATAAGGAGTACTTTTGCTATATATATATAATATATATATTATATATTATAATATAATATACACACACAAAATAAACAATTATTTTAAATAACAAAAAATCAATTCCAAATTAGTTTAAAGGTAAACGCACTGTATGGTGGTGTTTTTATATTCTAATTTAAAAAGAAATTTGCCAAACTTTGGAAACTTTCTTTTGTGTACTTTGGCCTGAATCTTCTCTTTCCCCTCGCTGTTTTTTCCATTCCTCCTTTTTTATTCTGCAGTGTCTTCTGTGTTACCTGTCCAGGGTTCTCATTTATATACATGGCAAAAGCAAAAACGAGGCTGAAAATGTGCGTACGCCTCTTTCTATGCAAAGCTTTATTTAAGATATAAAAAAAACTTGACTGGAGAGTGTGTGCACCTGGAAGTAAACTTCGAGCCCCACGTATGCACAACGTGGAAACACTGAAGGCGAGAAAGGGAATTGGTGACGCACATAGCGAACACGTCCTTTGAACGGACGCTTAGAACCCTGTTTTGAGCGTACGGGACATTTATAAATGAGACCCCATTGCGGTCTAGTGTTTAGCAGGTGGGGTGTCGGTGATAATGGTCCGTGGGAAACGGAGTGCTCCGTGTTTAGTTTAATGGAATAAACAAAGCATAATAATTTGCCAAAATGCTTTTTTTTCTCTCGAAATACTGAAGTTACTCGAGGAAACATTTCAGTCCTAATATAAAAAAAAATTAAAATGGTATTTCCCCTGTGGAGTGGATTTGTGGAGAAAGAAAGATGAATCAAACCATCGTCTGTTCAACATTTAGAAATTATTGAGTTTTTACCATATGACAGTTTCATGTGCAGGTGTTTTCCTCTGATTCCATGGCAAATGAAAGGGAGAAAATCCCTGGTGTTTATTCCAAGTGTTGAGATTGCATTTGGTTTTTGGAACTCTTACTATGTCAAAGTTGTAAAAGTATAACAGACCATCATTAGGCTAAAACACAAACAGCCCAGAGAGAGAGGCCAAAAGTTTTTGGAACATTCTTCTGAAGAAGGAATGCACACATAGTAACACTAAAATACCTGGAAGACAAGCAAGTGGATGACTGCAATTTTTTCCTTTTGAAGGTAAAAAATAAAACCCTTCACAATTTAAATGAGTAAAGAAACTCTGGAGGAGGTAGGTGTATCGTCAAAGTCTCCTGTGATACACCTTTCTGAATGTAAATAGTGTGTTTACCCACGCAAGAACAAGGCAATTTATAAAAAGAATGATCACCTATGGAACAAAAATATTTTTTTTTGACATAAACAAAGATTAACTTGTACCAGAATGATTGAAAGAGAAGAGTATGGAGAAGGAAAGGAGGATTACTGGGCCAAAACATACAGCATGGGCATGTGTGGCTGCTAGCAGAACTGGACCACTGGTGATTATTGATGATGTGAGTGCAGATAGAAAGTAGCCGGATGAATCCAGAACATTCTGCACAAAGTGGAGTGGGAGCTCAGTGGTTAAGCCGCTGGATTACTGATCGGAAGGTCTGGAGTTCAAGCTGCCACTCCTGGGCTCTTGAACAAGGCCCTTAACCCTCGGTGTTCCAGAAGTGCTGTATCATTGCTGACCCTGCGCTCTGACCCGAGCTTCCAAACCAGCTGGGATATGTGAAAAAAAGAAATTCACTGTGCTGTAATGTATATGTGACGAATAAAAGCAATTATTTAAACAATTCAAGAGCTTCTTAAAGTAAAAAAAGTAAATAAAATTCTTAAATTTCTTGGCCAGACACCTGACCTCCACCCAACTGAGCTGCCTTTCGTATACTGAAGACAAAACTGAAAGCACAAAACCCACAAAAAGCAGCAACTGAAGGCAAAGGGAACTGGTGCAGAAATGTACATATATCTTAAAAATGAACATTACATCAAATTTTGAGGTGGATGATCTACAATACAACAGCATCAGACCGTCAGCCAGGAACAGGAATCTGAGGCCAAATAATTATCCACTTCAACTCAAAATCATTTGGCCAACTCAAACCAGCACTTTATAGTACCAACATTTGTGATGCAGTAAAAGTCACCGAGATCACACTTTTTTTTTCATTCTGATGTTTAGTCATTAACTGATGCTCCTGGTCTTTATCTGTATGGTTTTGTTCAAATGTACTGCTGCCACATGATTGGCTGAGTATATAACTGCGTTAATGTACAGGTGAACTAAAGTGTAAGAGGAGTTACATTGCTGACACTCAGTAATAAATCCTAACGAGTAATTACTTTAATCAGCATTTGAAAAGAACATAAAAAATGTTTTATATTATAGTGGTCATTTTGTGCTACCAGTACAAAGAGCTTTTTATACTGACTGATATGATTAGTGGTGTGATTCCTCCTGTTATGTTACGTTATGTTTGAATGATCCAGTCATTCACCTTACAGTCCATGTGACGAAATCCTCCTAACAAAATTCAAAGACAAGATCATGGGTTTTTAGGATTACAAATGCGCTTTCTGCTCTGCTCCTGCCAGCATTTTTACTTCGAACAGAATCACTGAGGTTTATTTATGAAGACTTTAGAATAGATCAGATATGGTTAGGGTTGTTTTCATCATTGAGGTCCAACCATGAATATTCCTGATCAGCAGCTGACAGCTGAATCAATCTTTTCCAATCAGTAATAATATAAATAAAGCAAATTTGCCAGTTATCATGTGATGCACATCTACCCTTTACATTATGCTACACCAATGCAGTGGTGTATTTTGCATCATCTGATCACTTTCTGTTCCTGTTAGCCTTCATGTTTGTCTGTCTATAAGAATTTGTTAGATATATTACAGTTGTATAATATAATGTAACATGGTCTTTCAGATTATGGAGAGAAGTACTGAAGTCTATACAGAACTATACAAACACACCAAAATCCCCCCCCACCTCCCCGCCATAACCACCTTTTTCCCTTTACATTCCACAGGAGAAGAATAAGGACAAAGACAAGCGATTCCGTCCTCTTTATGACATTCCCTACATGTTTGAGGCAAGAGAATTCCTGAGAAAGAAGCTGATTGGAAAAAAGGTAATGTCTTAAAACAGGAATGGAAATCAACTGTATAAAAATCATTCAATGTGACTGTCTGCTTTAACAGCTCTTAATCTTCCAATATCTATCGAGATGATACTAAAAGGGTTTGAAACAGGGACACATTTAAAGTTCAAAGTGCAGTTAACTTAAAACTGTGTAATAAAAACATTCATCACTAAATGGGTATGTTCCATATATAAACCATTGATGTTAAATGTGAGTACCCGGAACAGTTTAAACAGTTCTAAACATTCTAAACAATTGTTGAGTTTTTACAGAAGTGGATAATTTTGCTCGAATTTGTTTTTTTTTTTTTTTTTTTTTTTTTGTCAGCGGTACTAAATCACAAAGCTTTTATCATCGTTACTAAAAGCATGCACAGTAGAAAAACTAATAGAGATATTTCAACACCTTTATTTCAAAGGGAAATGGAAGCGCAGTGGTTAAGATATTGGACTTCTGGTAAGAATGTTGAGTTCAACCCCAGCACAACATATCTGCCATTTCTGTAGGTGGGTAAGTGGGTAAGTGAGTGGGTAAGTGAGAGAGTGGGTGGGTTGGTAGGTGGGTGAGTGGGTGGATGGGTGAGTGAGTGGGTGGATGGGTGAGTAAGTTGGTGGGTGGGTGAGTGGGTGGGTGGTTGAGTGAGTGAGTGGGTGGTTGAGTGAGTGAGTGGGTGGGTGAGTGAGTGGGTGGGTCGTTGAGTGAGTGAGTGGGTGGGTGAGTAAGTGGGTGGGTTGGCCGTTGTAGCGCGTTGAGTCTGGGTGAAGGGAGAGCTCGCTAACTCCAGTTGCAACAGAAATCATATAAGCACAGACAGGTTTCCAAAACTCGTGCTTTTTTATTTTTCTTGGCAACAGCGTTACGGGTTAGTCAAAGAAACTTAGAAATCAGCATCAGAAAATAAGGACATAATCCTCGTCTTGAACACAATCAGTAATACTGAAAAAATGCAGTGGCAGGCTATTCCTAAAATACCGCTCTGCTCTTAAAGGAAGCGCAACATATTTTACCCGTTACACCGTGTGTAACGTGTCTTTCGTTAAAGCCTGTTTAACGTACATTAGTGTAGACACTAATGTATACACTATACACTGCGGCTTATAGACAGTTTTAGACCAATCAGTTTTAGCACAAATGCCTCCCTAAACACCCCTCACACTAACAGTAAACAGAATAAAATGGTGAGAATGTTTTTGGTGAGTTGTTTGATCAGTGCCCATTGATTGTAAATTAACATGCAAAAGTCCAAGATGGAAAACCATTTGTCGTTTATGATCCAGGAACAAGACGACGTTCATTTTCAAGAGCTTGGGCGTTTATTTACATTATAACACTGCAGTGATTGGCAGATTGGCAGGAGCTGAACAAAAACCTAAATAAATTCCTGCGTATAAATGAACTGCGATTTGTAAAATAGGGTCTCATTACATTATAATGGTATTCAGATGGCTTAGGATCTAAAATGTATAGCTAATAAATACTGACTGTAGGGACATTTAATATAAGAGATGGCTATAAATCACAAATTGCATGATACATTTTATATAATCATGTATGAAAGAGCAGTTAAAAGTTTGTTTTACTGAAGAATGTACATAAAGTGGCAGTTTCAGTGTTAGTCAGTGCTAAAATTTTAATTCCCATACATTTATCTCGAGTGGGCCATAAAAGATAGAGCTGAATTATACCTTTCCCAAGAGGAAATGAATCATCAGTGTACATGTAGCTTTTCATTAAGACTGATGTATTCTAACGATGTTCGTAACACGGAACATCTACTCATGATTTATTTATTTCTGCACTTTTAAAATGTGAACTGCAAAGTTGGCCATATTTTTCCATTTGTTTATTTCAAGGGCATACTGCTCAGTACACCAGCTGGGACACAATGAAACCTGCTTGAACCCTGATTTATTTGTCATAGCACTTGCACTGCAGAACAGTAATCAAAAAGGAGAATGAAAAAATATCCCTAAAAGAAACTTTTCAGCTGATAGTCGTCTTTTCTTTTTTAGTTCACATTCACAGTCTTCGCTTACTGCTCAGGGACAAAGAGTTAAAGCGCAAGAACGACAGAGAGAAACATATACACAGTCCAGATTGATGTACCACATTAATTAGCTCATCCCAAAACACTCCTGCTGTATACTTCATCAAAACCACAACCTGCCTGCTACATTCTGTTCCCAAAACATCTTATTGTAGATAAAAGGTTTAGCGTGGTAGTTTACTGACATTATGCAATAAATACAGGCAGTTTTTATTTTTTGGTTTGATTCATTTTGTTGTTGCTAGGACACTGGAGTATGTGTATGCCAAGGGCATTTAACGCCAATGTGAAAGACACTTGTACCTCTCTGGCTGCCTTGGTAACAGCAGTGACAAAATCTGCTAAACTCCTATGCCTGATGGTTAACACTGTCTTTTCAGTACAACAAGTTTGATCTAAAGTTTCCTTAGGTAATATGTGAAATGTGCCAAAGTAACTATTTTACCTGAGTGAGCTTTATGAAATGGCGGATGCCATGTTATTAAGGATTCTGTGATTTATTCAGCATCTGTGCTTGTGTTGTGGTTCTGTAAGGGTGAATTTATTTATTTTTATTTTTATTTTTTTTTTGTCTTATGTATTTCTTGCCTGACTGTGGAGATGTTTTATGGCTGTTGACGTTTAAGGCTGGCCTTTTCTAAAAGTAAACTACGTCTGAGAATGCTTTTATAACTTATGGTTAAGTTCAAGGGGTAACTGAAGTGTTTTAATCAATGGAACAGTAGTCAGATGTTGGCATTACCTTCAAGTTTCAGTAAACGTAGTTGTTCATTATCAAAGTCTAGTCTTTACTACACAGGTTTCTTTTAAATAACTGTTGGAAGTTTTTGTGGACAGTCAAATTCAAAATCCAGAACCTTTTTGGTTTAATTGGAAGTGTTCTGCTCAACAAAAAATCATGCATTGCAACATAGGATCATCATCCCTGTGCAGCATGTCGGTGGTAGTATCATTCTTGGGCTGCTTTGCTGCCTCACATTCAGGACTAGCTGCTATAATTGATGGACCCTGGAATTCGGAAAAGTGCCAGAAAATCCTAAAGGAGAACATCAGGGTATCTGTTTGTGAAATAAACAGTAATTTGTAAAATTAACAGTAAGCATGTTCCCTCCATAAAATAATAAAACAGAAGTACATGAACAGTTTGGAATTGCCATAATTAAAGCTAAAGCCCTCTATCACTACTGAGCTGAAACAGTTGAAGCCGGAATTTGGCCAAAAAACCTGCAGGATTTTTGATGCGTTTTCCAGAAACACTTGGTTGATGCTTTTGCTACTCATGAGCTTGGGATCACAAAATTTAATGAAATCAATGCTTTACACACTTTATTTATTTTTGCTTGATAAATTGGAAAGTGTGTTAGATTGTTTATCAGAAAACGATTTATTTTGATAGTTCCATCTTCTTGTATGCGGATGTTGGTTAAATGGCTAATGTTTGTTGGAGAGTACTCAGTGTGTCCAGCCAAAGTGCATTAGATTGTTCTCTTTGAGATGCATTGCATGAATCATCCGCACTCTTAAAAGTACACCTCCACTTAAATATCGATACAACCTGTACAATCATAGCAGCTTGGGCAAGCAGCTCACAAGCCCAAGACCACTCAATAGGCCTTGATCCCACTTCCCCTCATTTTAAATGGCCATCAGAAGGAGTTTTGCATTTGATTTTAATAAATGTAGAGAAAAAGCATTCTAATGATGCAGCATATTTAATGGGATGGCATTATTTATCCAGAACACTGAGAAATACAAAATACTAACAAATTTCAGTGATCATCTGAATGTAATTCCAAATACTGAGTCAGTGCACTTCTAGTCTTTTTGTCTCGTCCTGTCTTTTCTTTGTGCCTTACTTCGTGTTAAATTGGATTTTTCCCCCTCCTTTATCCCCTGGTTGAAGTGTTGCTTTTTCCTCAGAGGGCTATAAAGTACATTTTGCTGAGTGAGTTTGAGTGTGTGTGAGATGATGTTTTGTATGTTGAGGAAAGTGAATGATCTACAGAGCTGTTTCTGTTAGGAACCAAGTATCTGTCTGTTTTCTCTGTATGACTGTAATTGTTTGTAAGTAATAAATGTGTTGGGACCTGCACACAGTCCTACACTCTCTCTGAACTACAGGAGAGGGACACAACTTCTTGAGCGAGAACAGATCTCACTTGATCCTTCGATCAGGATGATTATGCACTGTGTTCTCACTCTGCATACTTGTGTGTTTGCATCATGTTATTGCAGGCACCCAGAAGGCTACATGGTGTGTAGAAGGTGTTAGTCAAACCTCTTTCTCTGTTACTGAACTGTTTCGGTGTATAAGGAGCGTTCGCTCTGCAAAGCTCTACAGCTTAGTTAGACATCATTTATTTAGAGATTGACCTTGGAAAAAGCAGCCCACAGGCACTATTCATTATCAGAGTGAGGATTAATGTTTAATTATTTTTTTAATAAATATTCTCATATCTCCAGGTTGATGAATGTCCTCCTCTGGGAAATTGAGGGAAAAAAGTCATGTTTAATTAGTTTTTTGGTGCAGTTCTGGCAAATGTAGTGCACAATCACGAAGCAGTCAAATATTTGTATGTTTCTGTATCTGCGTTTTTCAGTGGCTTGTACATATCTGGAGCTGATTATTAGTGTATGGTTGACTGAGTGATCTCTCTGTACTCTTAGGTCAACGTCACTGTCGATTACATCAGAGCTGCAACTACAAGCTCAGAAACAGGGCCCATCCCAGCTTTTCCCGAGCGCACCTGTGCCACCGTGACTATTGGAGGAATGTAAGTACAGTTGCATGTTGTCCAATTTTGTAGTCAGTGACTTTTGATGGAACTGTTATAATCTGTGTATTTGAATGGACACTGGTGGTGTAAAGGTACACAGAATTCATGGTTCGGTAAGTACCTCTGTTTTTAAGTCATGGTTTGGTTCAATTTGGGTAAATTTAGAGGAAAGAAATACAAAACATAAAATGCGTGTTGCTAGAAGACATGTTCTTCACCTACAAATGATTCTAGTTACATTTTCTGTTCTGCTTCTGTACATTCACTGCCTCGTTCAGTGGATTTATCATCATTATTATTTTCTTTCTCTCTTTAGAAATATTGCTGAAGCTCTGGTCAGTAAAGGCTTTGCTACAGTAATCAGATATCGTCAGGATGATGATCAGAGGTCCTCACACTACGATGAGTTACTGGCTGCAGAAGCACGGTAAGAACAGAACAGAGCTTTCCCTCAATTTCAAGACTAGGCTGAAGCAGTTTAAAGCTTAGGACACTGCGTCTCTTCAGCCTCACTGCTGTTAGTCTGCTGGGTGTTTTTCTTTCACCCACTCTGTCTGCTTGTAATTAGTTTTTTCCTAAGATTTACTTTGTGTGCATTCTGGTTACAGTACATTCAAGAGTCGCATTTCTATATTAAAATATATAGGTCCATAAGTATTTGGACAGTGGCACAGTTTTTCATGCTGTTGCCTCTACATTATCACAAATCAAGTTACAGCCAGTACTTACATATTCATTGATTGAACACAAACACTTGACTGATTTTTTTTATTTCATTACCAATTAAACAAAAATATAGAAAGATATAATATAGAAAGTGAGTATAGATCATCATAATTAAGCTGAAACAAAAAACTAGACAGACCTCTTAGAGAGAGCAGAAACTTCAGGAGTGGCCATCACAGGAATTCTGTACATTTTGTTTTAGAGGAAAGGCACTGGCAAGCTCAGGAACAGCAGATGGCCTGGAAGATAACGAAAGACCATCTTTCCTTAAAAAATCCCCTCAGGGCATTTAGCGAAGTCAGTTACACTCTGAAGGAGGTAGGGGTATTGTCAGAATTACTGATCAAGAAACACCTTCATGAATGTGAATGCAAATGGTTTATTTGAAACGACAAACCACCGGTAACAATCAATAACAGATGAAACTAAAAAGCCAGATAAAATCATGTTTAACATGAACCAAAATTATATAATAAAGGAAAGTAGTGAAAAAGAAAGGAAGGGCTTACGATCCAAAGCATACTACATAAATATTGAAAGGACCACAAACAATCAGAATTGGAAAGAGCTTGATTACCAAGTATATTTGCACTTACAGGGAATTTGTTTGGTGGCAGAAGCTTCCAGTTGAACTTTTTTAAATGATAAATAAGAATAAAGAAGCAGCAACTGAAGACCGCTGCAGAAAATGCCTGGCAAAACATCTTGAGAGGAAACACATTTTTGATGTTCATGGGGTTCAGATTTAAGACAACTATTTTACAGATAATTATTATCCAAGGAGGAAAAATAATTATTAAAGGGTTTAAGCAACAAAGGCTCGACCTAGTTTTAGTACATCTAATAAATAACGAAAAACTATTTAAAGGAATTCTCCACCCTTTTCTTTTATAGACCATTTTTAATGATCTTGCTGACTTTATTATGTATATTTTAGAGCTGCAACTAACGATAATTTTTTCTGTTGACTACTCTAACGATTATTTTTAATTTTTTGCTTAATCTAGTGTTCTTTTTTTATTAGCTAATTAACTTTACAAAAAATTATAAGTACAACTTCTAATATAATATTTTAACTTTTATTACATTTTTTCCAAAAAATACTTCAGTGTTTTTACAGTATACAAAAATAAAGTGCCAAAAATAAAATGTAAACAACACTTTACATCAGGCATGAATAATGCCATATAAATTCAACAAAAGCACTGCTCAACACTGTGCAAAAATTACACTGTGCAAAAATACACAGCTTTGCCTCTTCTTGGAAAAAAAAATCCAAACACAATAATTAACATTAGGAACCAATTTAAACATGAAATCTATGAATGCTAACAATATATAAACTGTACAGTATTTCAAAGAGGGTAGTAAATCTGCATATTTTTAAATGAACTGAATGTGATTTAATTACAATGTTTGATTACTTTGATTACAATATTAATTGTATTTCAGAAAGTGTAGTGAATGTGTCATTTTATTATGGAATACAGAAAGCATTTTAAACTCTTAACTAATGAGATAATTTGTTATTAATCACGTACTTGCGATTGTTTGGCTTGTGCCAAAAGTAAACAAAAATGCACTAGTAGCCTATTTATCCATATGTTCACATACACTACTAGATTACAGCGAACTGTTAATGTAAATCTAGTAGTTAATTTTGTCTATGTGCATAAACAACTTCCAACAACAGTAAACTTAAATTAAAAGTTAAAGTTTGCTTAATTGTCGCCAAAGTAACCTATACAGTATATGTTTACAGTTTATACCGTTAGCAATTAGCATTACCATTATTACATATATTATATATATTTATTAATTCTTGACCAAAACACAGCAGGTAAGAACACAACAATTACAACCAAAACTAACTGTAATAATAAATACTTACAAAGATGGCTCGTTCTATTGAGGTCGGAGAGCGCCAGGATGTTTTCTTCTGAGGTGCGAAATTTCGGGTTTTGCAAAGGGAACAAAAGACCATTTTATTTGACCTCTGTTTAAAGTATTCCCATACTTTAGGTAATCGTGGTCTAGCTTTTTGTGACAGATTGAAACTTTCTCTATTCCCAGGAGCAGAAGCCGCCATTACACGAGATGAATGTAAACAGTGTGATGCGTCGATGTATTTTCGTAGTCGACGTAATCAATTACGTCAACGCGTCGTTGCAGCACTAGTATATTATATGCTTATTATGTATATTATATACTTATGTAAATTATGTTGCTTGCTTTAATTGTTGCAGGGCCATTAAGAATGGGAAAGGGCTCCACAGTAAGAAGGAGGTACCCATTCACAGAGTGGCCGACATCTCTGGGGTAAGTGTGTTTCGTGTGTGTGAGCGTGTGGCCTGTGTGAATAGTGTTCCTTGAATATTTAGAATTGAATTGTCTGATTGCAGGTTTATAACAGGACCAGTTTATTTCCCTACACTTTAATGAGATAAAATAAATATGGCCTGTCTTATTAATATACTATGGGGTACAGATGTTGTTGAGGTGTGCCAGGGCCAGTGCCACACTGGCTGTGTATTTTGATTGGGCTGAGCACAGAGTGAAGATGAAAGCAGGTTTGCTTGAGAATGAGAAAAGACAAACCTTTCCCACTTAATAGAACGCATTCATTTAGTTTTATTTAATATGCCATTACTTTATTCTAATCATTATTCTTCTCTTAAATGCCTGCTCTCTTTCCTGCCCTACCATGTGGGTCCTGATTCTTTGCATTTTACAAGTAGATGCTCCTGTTTTTTTAATAAACTACGTGACTGTATTTTGTGCAGTGCTTCATGTGAGCACATTATTTGCTTTTTAGATAACTAATATTCGGTAAGTGGTGAAGACAGGCAGACAGAGCTCTATATTAGCTGTTTTCAGCTTCTTTTTGCTTCTTATATTAAAAAAGAAAAAATACCCAAAATAGCTCTTTCATATATACATCTTTTTTATAATAATAGTCCTTCCACCTCTTCGTTTTCTCTTAGCAATGAATGTCACAGCTGTGGGATATTTCCAGCTGCAGTGGGTGGCTCTTTTTGGCCCATGCTGTCTCATAGGAAGCAGTTTCACTTAAATTAAGCTGGCATACCCAGTCTTTCAGCAGCTGTGTACTTCTCTATAAAACCACTAGCTGTCAGACTTTAGGTGATGGGCAAGTAATAACTGAAATGATATATACCCTTTTTCTTTTACACTCAACGACTCAAAAGGCTATTTTGTACAGTATATATAAATTTTAGGTATAAATGACAGATATTAAAAACAATAACCACAAAAGATGTTTAATTTGCAATCAGTGTTTATTACTAAGTTTCTCATTGAGCCACTTACTTGGACTATATATCATTAAAAACTTATTCTTTAATCCATAATTAGAGTAAACAAATGTTGCTATGCAGATTTTACTTTTTATTTTTACATATTGGAGTTAAAAACACCCCCCCCCCCCCTTTATTAAATAAAGTTTATTTACCCTTCTGGGATTATAACCCACTTTGGGTTAAAGTGCAATCAGAAACAACAAGCCAAATATACAAGATGGCAGACCCGGCCTTTGTAAATTGTAAAAATAGAAGGTAACGTAACATAAAATGAGCAAACCTACAAAGAAAAATGTTTTATGAGTGTTTAAATGTGGAACATGATTGAAAATGCACCTGAGGTTTTGAGTGATTTTGCCTTTACTTTTCTCCAAAACTCCACAGTAAAATGAGATAAAATTTAAGAGAGTAATAGACGGGGACACTGTAAATAAAAATAATTAGAAAGATTGAGCAAACCTATAAAGAAAACTGTTTTAAGAGTGTTTGAATGTGGAACATGGTTAAAAATGCAGTGATGCTTGGAGTGATTTTACTTTACTTTTTCTTAAAAACTCCACAGTAAAATGACTGTTTATGACTGTTTGAATATGGTGATTTAAATGATCTGGAAAAAAAAAACGATTTTTATTAAAACAGATCGGTGTAAACTACACATTCGAGTTAATCGATAAAATTGCTTTATCGCCCAGCCCTAATTGGAGTACTGTTTTTCTATTTCTGCATTGAATTTAATTTCAGTGGTTTATTGTGAGTGGTTGAATTGATGGCAGGTTGGCGCTATACTCTTAAATGCAGGCTAGTTTAACAGCTTTCATCTTTTTCATTAAAGCTGCGATCACATGGGCCAGAACAACTGCTGAAAGAGTCTGTACTGTTATTTTTTTTGTTTTGTACTCATTTATTCGTTTCACACTAACATTGCAGGAGGGAGCTTCATGTCTGTGTTTTCTCACTTTGCATGAGTAAATATATTGTGCTAATTGGATATATTGGGTTGTTAGATTATTTTATGCATATACATTACCACTGCATAAATCAAAGTTGTGTGATGTTGTCAGATTCAGTGTAAACTGCTCACTCAGGCAGTTCTTCAATAAGGGACAGCCAAGGGAAAATAATGGGGTGCAAGAGAAAGCACAGGTATACAGAGCAGCAACTTTTTTGAGGGAACCAAAGTCTAAGGTGCTGGCATTATGACTTAGTTTAAATTACAATGTCTGTCAAAAGTAAAAAAAAAAAAAAAAAAAACAGGCTAGGATATATATATAATTGTACAGATGTTTAACTTTGTGTTCAAAGAACAGTTTTACACACTCTTGGCATCCAGAGAGTTCGTTTCTCCAAACATTCAGCTGAAATACTTTGCCATGCTTTTTGCCAGAGGTGTTTTTCACTAGTTGGAGTGAGTCTAGTCTTTTTGACCTTGTGATCCCGTTCATCCCAGAGTAGTTCAACAGGACTTAGGTCCAGTGACTGAGCATAATTGATACCACTCCAGCCGACTGTTTGCTCTCTAACGCTCTAACTCGCGCAGTTCGGACATACGTTTCGGCTAATTGTCTTTTTGTATATTGAAATTGGTTCCAGTTTGCCACTGTCCAGGCAGAACTGCATGGTGTTGAAGTATAGAATGGTGGCCATGTTGGTTTAATATTCCTTTCACCTGAAAAAAGTCTCCAACATTTTCTGCTCCAAAACAAACCCAGACCCTCAAGACCAACTCTGCTAACATCTTCTCTCCTGTTCTGTCTTACACAAGTTCTTCTGTGAGAGATCTCACATTTGGACTCATCTGCCAACAGAAATTTCTTCCACTCATTCACTGTCCAATTTCTTTTGCAATTTGCCTTGTTTGTTGCTTGTAAACATGTGAAAAGTGCATAATTCTTAAAAATTATAGTCACTAAAGGTTTCTAGCTGCTTATTACTCTTTCACTTAAAAGCACATTTTCGGTTCTTTAGTCATCAGTCTGTGGAAACGCATCACACCAGGAGCTTCAATAATTACCTGATAATGTGACTGTGGATTAAAACATCCCATGCTCTGTTACCGTAATTGCCGGACTATAAAGCGCACCCATATATAAGCCGCACCCACTGAATTTGACAAAGATTTTTATTTTAAACATAAATAAGCCGCACATGTCTATAAGCCTCAGGTGTCTACATTGAAACTAATAAACTTTACACAGGCTTTAATGAAAGATGTTGCGCTTCCTTTAGGAGCATAGCGGTATTTTGGGAATAGCCTGCCGCCGCATTTTACCGGTATTACTGCATGTGTGCAAGACCGAGGAATATGTCCTTATTATTTTCTGATGCTCATTTCTAAGTTTCTTTGACTAACCCGTAACACTGTTGCCAAGAATAATAAAAAAGCACAAGTTTTGGAAACCTGTCTGTGCTTATATGATTTCTGTTGCAACTGGAGTTGGTGAGCTCTCCCTTCACCCAGACTCAATGTGTTACAACGGCTTGTATCTAAACAGTAGCCGACCAAGAAAGTCATTGTTCACTGTCTTCATCCTTCCTTTCACAACTATTTCTCTCGGGAGTTTATCTTTTGGCATCGTCGTGCATTTAAAAAAATTTTCTCCCGATGCCATGCAGCTCAGAACACAGGTGAGGTTTTTTTTGTTTCCATTCGGAAATTTCATTGGTCTAATGATATGGGGTTCAGTTTTTTGGCTTGAAGTTTGTGAAACCGGGAAAAACCCAGGAAAAATTAATAAATAAGCCGCTTCATTGTTTAAGCCGTAAGGGTTCAAAACATGGGAAAAAAGTAGCGGCTTATAGTCTGAAAAATACGGTACTTGCATATAAATTGCTATTTTAATCATTTCCTCTGAACTAATTAACAGCCAGATTTGCACAATAAATTGGCCTTTAAATGGGAAGTAGGGATACTTGGTTGTAAATTTCCTTGTGGTATGTAGAAAAGGAGATCTTGCACTTCTTATCTGATTTCTAAGGTACCACCACTTGTGGTGTATGAATGAGATCATCGAAGTTTATTTACAGTGAGAAAAATAAGTATTTGAACACCCTGCTATTTTGCAAGTTCTCCCACTTAGAAATCATGGAGGGGTCTGAAATTGTCATCGTAGGTGCATGTCCACTGTGAGAGACATAATCTAAAAAAAAAAATAAAAAAATCCAGAAATCACAATATATGATTTTTTAACTATTTATTTGTATGATACAGCTGCAAATAAGTATTTGAACACCTGTCTATCAACTAGAATTCTGACCCTCAAAGACCTGTTAGTCTGCCTTTAAAATGTCCACCTCCACTACATTTATTATCCTAAATTAGATGCACCTGTTTGAGGTCATTAGCTGCATAAAGACACCTGTCCACCCCATACAATCAGTAAGAATCCAACTACTAACATGGCCAAGACCAAAGAGCTGTCCAAAGACACTAGAGACAAAATTGTACACCTCCACAAGGCTGGAAAGGGCTACGGGGAAATTGCCAAGCAGCAAGGTGAAAAAAGGTCCATTGATGGAGCAATCATTAGAAAATGGAAGAAGCTGAACATGACTGTCAATCTCCCTCGGACTGGGGCTCCATGCAAGATCTCACCTTGTGGGGTCTCAATGATCCTAAGGAAGGTGAGAAATCAGCCCAGAACTACACGGGAGGAGCTGGTCAATGACCTGAAAAGAGCTGGGACCACCGTTTCCAAGGTTACTGTTGGTAATACACCTAGACGTCATGGTTTGAAATCATGCATGGCACGGAAGGTTCCCCTGCTTAAACCAGCACATGTCCAGGCACGTCTTAAGTTTGCCAATGACCATTTGGATGATCCAGAGTCATGGGAGAAAGTCATGTGGTCAGATGAGACCAAAATAGAACTTTTTGGTCATAATTCCACTAAATGTGTTTAGAGGAAGAAGAATGATGAGTACCATCCCAAGAACACCATCCCTACTGTGAAGCATGGGGGTGGTAGCATCATGCTTTGGGGGTGTTTTTCTGCACTGTATTGAGGAGAGGATGACCGCGGGGCCATGTATTGCGAGATTTTGGGGAACAACCTCCTTCCCTCAGTTAGAGCATTTAGGATGGGTCGAGGCTGGGTCTTCCAACATGACAATGACCTGAAGCACACAGCCAGGATAACCAAGGAGTGGCTCTGTAAGAAGCATGGCGTGGTCTAGCCAGTCTCCAGACCTAAACCCATTAGAGAATCTTTGGAGGGAGCTCAAACACTGTGTTTCTCAGTGACAGGCCAGAAACCTGACTGATCTAGAGAAGATCTGTGTGGAGGAGTGGGCCAAAATCCCTCCTGCAGTGTGTGCAAACCTGGTGAAAAACTACAGGAAACGTTTGACCTCTGTAATTGCAAACAAAAGCTACTGCACCAAATATTAACATTGACTTTCTCAGGTGTTCAAATACTTATTTGCAGCTGTATCATACAAATAAATAGTTAAAAAATCATACATTGTGATTTATGGATTTCAGAATCTACGATGACAATTTCAGACCCCTCCATGATTTCTAAGTGAGAGAACTTGCAAAATCGCAGGGTGTTCAAATACTTATTTTCCTCACTGTATATATAGTAAATAAAATAATCACAGTTACTTTAAAGCACAAGTGAGAAACCGATGAGAAACGTGTGGTGGTTTCTCTTTGCAGGAGACCCAGAAAGCTAAGCAGTTCTTGCCATTTCTGCAGAGAGCTGGCCGCTCTGAGGCTGTGGTCGAGTATGTGTTCAGTGGCTCCAGACTGAAACTGTACATGCCCAAGGAGACATGCCTCATAACCTTCTTGCTTGCCGGTAAGGTTATATATGTGTCTTGTGTGTGTTTTCTGTGTTTGTGTGTGTGTGTGTGTGTGTGTGTGTGTATACATGAGGCATTGGCGAAATGCTAAATCTCAGTATGGTACGCTTCATCTGCAAACACAATAATAAGAAAAAGGAAGCATAAAATGTTGGGTTTATTTTGTTACATTATTAAATATGGATATTTAAATATGAATATTTAAACATACCAGAGCTGTAAAGCTGTTGATCTACTGCAGAACATTCACACATGCCACAGCAGGAGAATACAGAAAAGCTTAAATGCAAATAAAACACAATCAGAACTGAACAGTTGAGTCATCTATTAGATCTGACCTAGAGCCAGATTCCCACAGAGTTACTGTTTCTGACACACACACAAGGATGTGTACATCTTTGTAAGTGCAGCATAACATTTGATAATGAGAGAAATGTGTAATGTTAAATGTACATCTCTCTTGTAGTAATCTTTATTAAATCTGCTCTTCTAGCTGCTTGACACCTTCAACTTTAGATGGGTGATCATCATCTCCTTTAAAAACAGAAGTGCTGATAGAGAAGTGCCCTAACTTTCCAGTAGTCATTTTTCCTCAGCTGTGTTACTCACTGTTTTCAACACTTGGTCTCACAACGCTCATCTTTTTCTGCGTTTTTTTGGCTCTTCTACCCTATAATGATGTAACAGCTGCAAGAGAGCAGTGTCTATATGTAGTTATCCATTTCAGTGAGACTTGATGGGAGAATTTATATATATATATATATATATATATATATATATATATATATATATATATATATATATATATATATATATATATAATATTATTTTTTTCCCCTTTATTTTATGGATTCTATCTATTTAAATGCATCTGAAAACATGTGAAAGAAAGCTTGCTGCTGAAGAATTGTCAGCTGGAGCTCAGGATTAGAATTTGAGATTGTTTTTCATGAATGATTATTTCGAACCACAGATATGAGAACATTAACGTTTATTTATAGCTCCTGTACGTCAGTGGAACATTTGCTAAACAATAAACCCACAGTGATAGAATTCTCTACAGTCACTCTGGAGTTACTGAAGAATCATTATTTGTAGCCATTTCCACTTCAGGTGATTTTACCTCCAAATTGAAAGCATATCTAATGGATTTTTGTTCTCTGCTGGATGTTCTATATTTGTTTTTTGCCGTAGCCCTGCTTAATAGTGTGTGCCTGTGCTCTAGACGTTTAATTAATTCGCTAATTCGATTCCTAATGCCTTTCCCTGTTTATCTGTGCTTCTTCCCTTCTTCTGTTAATTGTTATGACACGAGTTGTGCTGCATAGTGTCTGCACTCACATCTGGTCCTTTTTTTTTTTTCTTTTTTCTTTTTTTTTTTTTTTTTTTTTTAAACACGTTAGTCCTCAGATCCCTTTAGTGTGTCAGTTATTTTTCTTACATTGTCATAATTTCCTTATTTCCTTTTTCCCTGCATTTTTATTAGGGATGCACCGAATATTCGGCCACCGAAAATTTTCGGCCGAAAATGGCCCAAAAATGCATTTTCGGTTTTCGGCCGAAAGACTTTGATCACCGAAAAAACATGGCTGAAACAGTTTGTTGTGATGATGCAAACAGAAACCGCGGCCTGCACGTGCTTGTCTAAAACAACATGTCTGCAGTGTCGACGTATTTCAGTATATCTGAGAAAGACCCACGGATAGTGATTTGCAAAACATGTAATGCCGAAATTTCAAGAGGGGGTTCGTCTGCAAAAACTTTCTCCATGTCGGGTTTAATTTATCACCTGAAATCCAAACATTCCGATCGCTATGCTGAATATGAGAATAATACGGCACAGAAAAGCAAAACCCATCCGAGCACGCGCACTCCGTCTGTGGTGGACGTTTTTGAAAAGGCAGGAAGTTTCCCAGTGATATTGTTGTATTGTATCTTTAAGCAGTTGCACTTGTTCTGAATGCACTTTGTTTTTATGAAAGAACATATTTAATTTTACAACCTTTCAGCAGGCCAGAGGGTCTGTACATTATTATTTAATGTACACATGAGTGCATTTAAGTTAAACATTTAAGTTTGAATTTTAATTTATTTTATCCTGTGCATTGCTGCAATGTGCAATAAATATTTTCATAATTTGTAATTAATTTATTCTTTGAAACTTTAATATTAATTCATGCAATTGAAATGCCTTGATTTTTAGTAAGTTTAGTACACAGTCATAGCCATAAATGCAATGGTAATAATAATTGGCATAATTTCTTTTGGTGTTTCGGTTTTCGGCCTTGCTTTCCTCTTTTTCGAGTTTTAGGTTTCAGCCAAGAATTTATTTCGGTGCATCCCTAATTTTTATTCTTCAAGGATCACTGAGATTGTTTTAATCCAGTTTCTCTTACAGGCAGTTTAGTTGTCGGTGACGGTAAGTCAGATGAAGCTGTCTGCTCTCTGCCGGTGGCTAAACCATGTGCATGTAGCACAAATAGACAATTAATAGCCCTATTGACCTCATAATGCTGCTTCTTCAGAAAGTGAAAGTAATACTTTTCAACAGTGTTGCTTTGAGATGCACATGAACACACATGCCAAACCCCCCAAATGTCACAAGGTTCATGCTGTTATCGCAGTAAACTTCAATGTCAAATATTTTAGGGGATATCTCTCTCTCTCTCTCTCTCTCTCTCTCTCTCTCTCTCTCTCTCTCTCTCTTTATTTATTAATTTATTTTCCAAGGTTGTTTGTGAAGCAGAATAAATGGTTATTTCAGTTTTACCTAACTGCAGATAGATATGTTGTTATTAGCATTCTGTTTCAACTTTAACCAGATTGTTTATCAAGATTCTGGAAGGTGGGAGGATGCCTGAGGAATGGAGGAGGAGTGTGCTGGTACCGATCTTTAAGCATAAAGGAGATGTACAGACCTGCAGTAACTAAAGGGGAATTAAGTTGATCAGTCACACCATGAAGTTATGGGAAAGAGTAGTGGAAGCCAGGCTGAGAGAAGAGGTGATTATCTGTGAGCAACAGTATGGTTTCATGCCGAGGAAGAGCACCACAGATGCATTATTTGCTTAGAGAATGTTGGAGAGGTATAGAGAAGGACAGAAGGAATTGCATTGTGTATTTGTGGATTCAGAGAAAGCGTATGACAGGGTGCCAAGAGAGGAGCTGTGGTATTGTATGAGGAAGTCAGGTGTGTCAGAGAAGTATGTGAGGATGGTGCAGGACATGTATGGGGCATATGGGGTATGAGAACAGTGGAATAGTCCGGTTGCAGGGAGAATAGGTGGGGAAGTGGAGGAGTTCAGGTACCTGGGGTCAACAGTGCAAAGTAATGGAGAGTGTGTTAGAGAAGTAAAGAAAAGAGTGCAGGCAGGGAAGCGTGGCAGGAGTGATTTGTGATAGTAGGGTATCTGCAAGAATGAAAGGGAAAGTTTATAGGACTGTGGTGAGACCTGAGATGTTGTAGGATTTAGAGACAGTGGGATTGAGTTAAAGGCAGGAGGCGGAGCTGGAGGTAGCAGAGCTGAAGATAAGGTTTTAGTTGGGAGTGACGACGATGGGCAAGATTAGAAATTAGTTTATTAGAGGAACAGTGCATGTTGGTCGTTTTGGAGACAAGGTGAGGAAGGCGAGATTGAGATGGTTTGGACATGTGCAGAGGAGGGACATGAGTTATATTGGTAAGAGAATGCTGAGGATGGAGCCACCTGGAAAAGAGGAAGGCCAAGGAGGAGGTTCATGGATGTGGTGAGGGAAGACATGCAGGTAGTTGGTGTGAAAGATGTAGAGGACAGGGTGGTATGGAGACGGATGATCCGCTGTGATGACCCCTAATGGGAGAAGCGAAAAGAAGAAAAAGAAGCATTCTATTTCAACCTTATTCACCACCAGGGGCAGTGAGGGTAACTTGAATGATGTATGTGGTAGGGTCGGAAGGGGAAAAGATAACACCAGGTAGCCTTAAAATGATTCCTCATAACATGGATTTATTCCCTTGGGTGTTGGATTTATTCACGCACGTAAAAAAAAATCTGTATTTAAAACTTCTTTCTTTTCACATTTTTATTTACAACGTTATTGTAATGCACTGTATATTAACCTAATGGGAGAAAACCTGTAGTTCTATATGGAATCAGACATTGAGAACCCCCATAAAACCAAAATGGCATGGTCGTCACTTCTGTTGTAGCTTTGAATCTTCGACTATTCGGGGTCACCACTAGTGTGCGGCAATGACATGATAAACTGACAAACTGCAGGTTTATCGCGAATGTTGTACAAATAAATGAGTGCTGCATTTATGCCACAGGAAGCAGTAATGTTAAATGTGCAGAAGCAGGAAACGATGCATCATGGCTGCCAAAAAGCAGGACATGTCATGAATTACTCCTACCTCCTATTGTAGGTCCTGCTGTTCATCCTGTTGCCTTGGTGATGTCCACCACCCAGTGGGCCAGTCTCTGATTAGACAATGAAGCCCTCTGTGTCTTTCTTTTGTGACTGATTAAATGGTGGTCTGAGGATCAGATGTTCACAGTCTGCTCTGTATGCTGCAGGATACGGGGCACATCCATACACATTCCATGTGTTTATAGAAGTTGAGTTAATTTACTAAAATTAGTGATAAAGTTCAAGTCTATGGTTCTTGTAGATCTAGGCACAAAATAAGCAATCTCAGTGTTTTCACTGCACATATTTCAAATTATTCTACATTTGTTTGGCAAGTCATTTATTCAAATCAGAGGTCCTTTAAAAACAAATGCCCTTATGACCTTGATACCTAAGGAAATGTAATCAACTCATCAAAGACAGAATTAAAGCGATTTTTCTCCTTTAAAGCAGTGATCACACTGAAGATCCAGTGGTCATATGTGCAAATGATTGTATGCAAATGCAAAAATCTTCAGCAGACAGAAAATAGGCACAAATGTACATCCACAGATTAACATGAGGTTTGGTTTTAAAGGCATCAATTACTGAAATATGTACATTCTCTATTTATTTGTGTATAAAAATGGTGGCTGTATAAATGTGTATATATGGGGGAGGCAGCATCATGCAGTTGTTTTGCTGGAAAAGTAACTGCTGCAGAAAATAGATGGCATCATGAGGAAGGAGGATAATCTAGAAATACTAAAGCAAAACCTCAAAACTTCAGCCAGAAGGTTCAAACTTGGTGACAGTTTGAATGTCTTTAGCCTACGTATGTAAACTTTTTGTTAAATAAGTTTTATTGAAAGACAGATATTGACGATGGATTGCAATCTCACATATTCCATCTCCACTGCATATACAAAGAACACGTACAAACCAGAAAAGAAAGGAGAAAAAAAATCACAAAACATCTCTTACAAAACCTGTATACGTTATATTGTAAATTATACTAAATCAAATGATTAAAACATCACATTAACAAATGATGCTCAGAGAAAAGGATGCCAAATATTGTCAAACTGCTCAAATTTGCGCTTCACACAGTAACTAATTCATTCCAAATGTAAAGTTTAAATCATCTCTCCATACCATAGCTTACATGTAGGAGCCTCCTTTTCTTCCAGAATAACAGCAATAACTTCTTTGCTGTCGTTAAACTGTATTCAAGCAGTTTGTGTTGTGATCTTGATTATGAATGTATACGTTCAGAGAATCCCAGAATTAGAAGTGTAATTGCACCCTAAAAGCTGTAACAGCTGTAATTGCACCCAAAAAAATCTCAAAGCACATCAAAAATTCAATTCCAATATCCGTATCTTGGAGCAAAACAAAAAATGGTTTGACAAATCAGTATCTACTGAGTTACATTTGTCACAAAGAGGAGTAACATTTTAGAAAATAGTAAGTAGTTTCTTTTTTTAATAATGTAGTGTGTAAATGACTTTAAACTGAATGAGGCAGTGATTAGAATTAATAATGTTCGTTAATATACTTTAAACCCGTTTGCCACATCTCCTTAGAAATTTCTACTCCTAGTTCTTTCTCGCATTCTTTCTTAAGAAAACTTGTTGAAGGAAAAGTAGAGGATTGTAGCAGATCATAACTTACTACTACCTTTACACTGTTCAAGACACTTATCAATAATTGAGAGTGATGTATTATCCAATAAAGGTGTGATCATGTATAAAATTCCTAATCTGTAAAAATCGAAGAAGAAAAAAAAAGACTCAGAAATAAACATTTCTGTTGCATCTGGCTAAAAGATGTCAGAGCCCCATCAATTAAAAGGTCCCATATAGTATGTCCACCCATTTCTTCCCATTGTACAAAGGTTTCATCCAAGCTGGGAGTAAATGATGGCTTAGTAGCGATAAGAGTTAGCAATGAAAGAGACTTTAACTTGAAATGTTCTATCTTTTCCAGACATGAAATATATTTCTAATTATTATATGACTAGTGTGGGTAGAATGTTCCAGAGTTACAGGGGAGACAATCACCGGTCCCGGACTGTATAGAGAACACTGGTCACAGACTATTTGAAGCCAAATTGGTGAAACATCATGATCATGCAACCACAATGAAATTAGACTTCTGTATGATGCCCAGTAATAAAGATGAAACTCTGGAAGTGGCAGAGCTCCCTCCTGTTTAGGTTTACAGAGTTTTATAATCCCCACAAAAACGGAAGAAAGATTGAATCGAATTGTTTAAAAAAGGATTAAGGTAGAAGGATTGGAATATTCTTTAATAGGTACAATATCTGAGGTGAAAATATCATTTTAATTGCATTTATTCTACCAATCTGAGAAATTGGGAGTGTCCAAAATTGTACATTAGCTTGCAGTTTGGAAGTTCAAGGGGTAAAATTGGCCTATAAGAGTGAAGAATATTTGTTTGTAACTACAATTCTGAGATAATTAAAGTTATCTATTGGAACTTTAAACAGAGCATATTGTATCTGAGACAAATCCTTTAGTACTGTGGGCATTAGCTCGCTTTTATTTTAATTAACTTTAAAACCTGAAAACATCCCAAAGAGATTAATTGTATCCAAAATAACTGGCAGATTAACATGGGGTTTGTATAATATATAGCAGGATATCATCTGCATATAAAGCTATTTTATTGACTGTGTTTAAAGTGTTGGTCATGAGTAAAGAGGTCAGATTGAATATATTGAGCAAGGGGCTCTATAGTCAGTGCAAATAAAAGAGTAGAAGGGGGCAACCATGCCTAGTCTTTCTTTGGAGCTTAAAGGGACCAGGCAAAGTATTATTAGTTAATACCTGAGCTCTAGGACTTTTATATATATAAAATTTTGAAAAGTTATCACCCATGTCAAATGTGTCTGATACTGTGGAAAGATGGCATTTAACTCTATCAAATGCTTTTTCAGCATTGAGAGCGACAATAACCAATTTTTTTAATAGCTCTGGAGTGATATGTTAAAATGGCGCCTTGTATTTTGTGCAACATTCTACCTCCTCTTCATTTTTGCCTTTTTATGGGATAACAGTTTTGCTGTGTCATTAAACATTGATTGAAGTCCAGTCACTAATGCCTCCTCGCATGTTTTGAGGAGGTTGGGGGAAAGTAGATCAATAAATGTTCTATATAACCCTGAGAGCAGGCTATCTGGACCAGGAGATTTGCCACATAAATGGTAAAATTTTGTGATAAATTGTGGCATAAGACTTTCACTAATGTAATCGGAAAGGAATGCATCTCGCCCGATAATAATGTACTGACCGTCTGTCTTTTTTTCTCATGTTTCAAATGTAAACGGTACACCTTTTCGTATCAGGATCACTACCCCTCGAGTGTTAACTGTTTCCTGCAGAAAAATTATGTCTATGTAGTGATTTTAAGTGCGATAGCTCTTTACTTCTTTCAACAGGGTGATTTTATTCCTTTCACATTCCACAAGGCAAAAAAAGTCCTTGTCTGTTACCTTATGTTACAACATTATCTGCATCATCAAGAACCTTAAAATATTTTCACCACATTGAAGTATCTCAAACAGGTACCCACATACCGACTTAAATAACCACCCCTCATCTAACCGACAACTAGAACAATCGGCGCGAGACGAAGTAGGCTAAATTGGAAAGGAAAAGTAAAAAAGCGAGAAAAAAATGGTCAGAACAGGAATAATATTACACAAACTAAATATTCTAGAAAACACTTAACATGAGTATCTTATTCATTGACCTTCAAACTTTAAATCACCGCAGCGCCACAGTAGGTGGTTTCAGAAGAAAATTATAGAGTATATAGGAAAGAAAACAAACAAGTACCGAATGGGTACTTGTTGGGTAAAATAAATGAGTAAAATAAATGCACTCAATGAGTGACTGCACTTATCTCATTTACACAACTTACTTCGAACAATCACCCCATGGTCCAAAGAAGTTTTCCGTGAACTCGAGGGCTTTGTGATCTACTTAAAAAATGACCAAGTCAAAATGATCTACTTACTATAAAAAATGCATAAATAAATATCTTTTTATTTATTTATTGTCATGTGATCTACCCACACTACGGTAGATCGCGATGGACGTATTGGGCTGTAGACTATACTTGACACCGGGTTTGTCCCTAAACAGCTGCTTTGCTCGTTTGAAAAGCGCACAGAATTTTACACCTCCTGGAGGATAATCGGGAAAGATGTTGATTCGTTGTTCCTTAAAAGTAACTTGCTGCATCTTGGCTGCTCTCTGCAGAATTTCTTCTATTTCGTGGGTGTAGTGTAGCCGAAGCACGAAAGCCCTCGTTGGTTCTGTATCTCCAGGGCGATTTCGCACTGCGCGATCAACAAGCACCCGCTTATCTAGCGATAATGCATGATAAAGTCCCTCGGTTTCATTCCGGACTCGACCCCTTCCTTGATGTGCAGTATACGGATGTTTTGCCTCCCACTACGTACTTCGAGGTCCAGGCATTTGTCCATAAGCTGCTCTGCCACCCGCTTTAAACTGCCCACTTCTTGCTCAAGCTTGACTACCGTATCCGAAGAAGCTGTTAGCTTTTCGAAGAAGTGTTAGCTTTTCAGCTTGCCAGTTTTAAAACATGCTCATCCACAGTGACCTTAACGGCCGAAATCACAGAGCTGGCCTTCTGTTGAAATGCCTCTTCTCTTAGTACCAAAACAGCAAATTGTTCAATCTTGGTGTCAATTATCTCCCCGATATCAGATGTTATTGAGCGTATTTCTGAGTGCAGAGAAGAGATTGCCGGAGAATCGATGCGTTTCTGGTCTCAGTAAGGCCGAGGCAGTTGTAAAAAAAAAAAAAAAAAATCAGTTGTAAATCAATAATTTTATGTAATGCTTACAATAAAAGACTAATAAAAGATGTTCTGGTTGTATTCTATTGGATTCAGTGCAGAGCTGTCCTAGAACACGTGCTACATGCTTCATGTTGAAACCAGAAGTCAACGTGTGTAACTATTTGACCTCAACTTGTGCACAAATTCTAGAGTCAATTACCATGTGAGTCTAGAGTACTCTGACCATCAGTGCACTCACGGCAAGCTTTCAGTCAGAGCATGCACTTCTGTTCCTCCTTCTTTCAGAGATTTCTAGTGAAAAACACTAAATCTCACAAAGGGCCCAGCACAAAAGGAAAACCTGTTTTGATGATGAAGTTTTAGACCTGTGCTTGAACCCAAGGCTTTTGCTGACCCAGTCTGATGGTTTCTGAGGGTAGACCTTTGCATTTACATTTACTTTTATGGCATTTCATATCCAAAGCGACTAAATTATCTCTGTTATACAGCTGAGCAACTGAGGGTTGAGGATTTGCTTGGTGGTGCTAAGATTTGAACACATGACCTTCCAATCAGAAGTCCAACTTTGTGGACTTTCCCTTTGTGAACACAACCTGAAAATGCTGCTTATAGAGTGATTACACCTGTGCTGGAATTATGTTTTAATATGTACACACTCCTGTTCAAGGCTTGAACAAAGTGTAACAGTGACACACACGGCAGGTTTTAAATGGCACTACAGATTGTTCTATCTGCCCTCTGTGCAGTGGGTATCACCAATATCATCAGTCTGTGCCACAATCATTGAAAACTTGTGTTCTGTCCTGCATCACTAGCAAGGTGATTGAAAAATACACTGAGAAGAAATAGGAGAAGGTTATTGCTAGGAGTATGGGAGGAGGGCAAGTTATTGTTAGCTCCAAATCTAGTCACAAGCTGCTATGCAGATGGTGTACATGTGATCAGACGTATGAGGCGAGAAAAATAACGGGAAGGTGACTTTATCCAAAGGTCTCAGCAAATGTGTGCTTGCACATCCGAGAACTCACCACTCTGGAGGAAAGGGATCAGATATTATTTGGATTGTGGGCCCTTCTTAGCACAGCAATAATATTAATGTACATAAGTCCCTCACTATCCCTGGGGATACACATAATTTCCAGTAGACAAACAAGAAGACTGGTTTTCACAGACAGAAAGAGCAATTGGACTGTGATGAAATCAGAACAGCAGGGGGAAACTAGAAGAGATGATGTGGGGCATATTAAAGGAATAAACATAGCAATATTGGTGTACACTAGGCTGCGTTTCAAGATTAAAACTGATGGCTAAACCAGCTGCAGGTCTCTATTGACCCTGAGCAGCTACAGCTAAATCTCCTTATTTGTTCTATAAAGACTGGGTGTTGATTTGATTTGATATTTAGACGTGTATCTTTTAAGCTTTGGCAGAACTTGCATCTCTACATGCATCTTTCCTTTTGACTGTTTGTCGTTTGATCTTTGTTGATGTACAGGTATTGAGTGTCCACGAGGGTCCCGAAACATCCCAGGAAGTACACCTGAGCCGTTCAGTGAGGAGGCCACACTCTTCACCAAGGAGCTTGTGCTACAGAGAGAGGTCAGATCACTCATTTGTATGTTTTTTAAATCACATCATCTCTGAGCCTGACAATTGGTACCGATTTATTGTCTGACCAGGAGACAGAAGGTCCAACTTATAAGTCATGAAATGGTCCTGTTTTATTTGTTGTTTAGGTTTTTGGATGTGCGTTTGTGTATTGTACTTTCTCCTTCAGATGACTCTGGCCAGAGAGGCTGTCAGAAAGAATGTTTGTTTTAAACAAGAGTAGCAGGAAAGTCTTTTTTTCAGTTGAACTGTAGGGTTGAAGTGACGCTGTTGTGTTCTCATATCTGCACGAACCTTTACCTTCAGGCCATTTCATACAGTGTTCGTGTGAACAAGCTTGTCACTGTATTTAGAGCGAATGAGGAAAGCTTTTTATATGAGGTTTATTTCACTTCGATTGGTCCTGTGCATTATGGGCTGGACTCTGCATCCTGCACATCTGTTAAAAGAAACAAGCAGGAGTGAGAGGTGCAGTAACGTGGTGCAGTTAATTACCCCAAACTAGCTGGAGAGTGTGTATCCAGCTTTATTTAACAAGGAGACACTTTCACTTAAGCACTTTGTGTTCATAACCAACTAACAGCTGGACCTGGTAAAGGGAATTTGAATGCCTTTTAGTGTATTGAGAATTTTTCCCCATGCATATCTATAACACACAACATTCCTGCAGCATTTCAACAGTTTAACATGCCACATCACAATTAAAATCACATTGCTATTCTATTCTATTCTAGGCCAAAACCATTAACCCTGTTAAAAGGTATTTTTCAGTAGGTTTCACACGTGTTCATGTCAAACAAGAAGCTTGGAATTCAGGCATTTTAACTGATTTTGGAGCTCTGTCTCCAGTCCAAATGATTCCTCAGGCACTCGAATGCCCATTATGTTTAATTTTATCATTTTCCTGTGTCAGAGACTTTGGTTCTTTTGTAAAATAACTTAATTTCCTGTAGTACATTTAGTTTTTATCAAACCTGTGTTCATAGCAATGTTTAATTTTATTTAGATTTATTTGGACACAAATTCATATATTTAAATATTTGGATTTTAAATGAATATTCTGTTAAGCCAGAATTATAAATCCATGAAAACTGATTTGTAACTGTTACTTTTGTTTGTTTTTCCTGATTTGAGATTTAGGGGCAGTTCTATATACAGTGAGGGGGAAAAAATATTTCATCCCCTGCTGATTTTGTACATTTGACCACTGACAAAGAAATAATTTTAATGGTAGGTTTATTTGAACAGTGAGATGCAGAATAATAAGAAAATCCAGAAAAACACATTTAAAAAAAAGTTACAAGTTAATTTGCATTTTAATTAGTAAAAAAAACGATTTGACCCCTTCACAAAAAATGACGTGGTACTTGGTGGCAAAACCCTTGTTGGCAGTCACAGAGGCCAGATGTTTCTTGTAGTTGGCCACCAGGTTTGCACACATCTCAGGAGAAATTTTGTCCCACTCCTCTTTGCAGATCCTCTCCAAGTCATTAAGGTTTAGAGGCTGACGTTTGGCAACTCGAATCTTCAGCTCCCCTATTTGTTCTATGGGATTATGGTCTGGAGACTGGCTAGGCCACTCAAGGAGCTTAATGTGCTTCTTTTTGAGCCACTTGGCTGTGTGCTTTGGGTCATCGTCATGCTGAAATACCCATCCACGACCCATTTTTAATTCCCTGGCTGAGGAAAGAAGATTTTCACCCAAGATTTGACGGTACATGGCCTTGTCCATTGTCTCTTTGATGCGGTGCAGTTTTCCTGTCCCCTTAGCAGAAAAACACACCTAAAGCAAAATGTTTTAATGTGGGGGTAGTGTTCTTAGGGTCATCGGCAGCATTCTTCCTCCTCCAAACACGGCGAGTTGAGTTGGTGCCAAAGAGCTCAATTTTGGTCTCATCTGACCACAACACTTTTTCACCCAGTTCTCCTCTAAATCATTCAGATTTTTATTGGCAAACTTCAGACGGGAAGTCTTGAGCAGGAACCTTGCAGGTGCTGCAGGATTTCAGTGTGTTACCAATTGTTTTGTTGGTGACTATGGTCCCAGCTGCCTTGAGATCATTGACAAAATACTTCCATTTAGTTATGGGCTGATTCCTCACCATTCTCATGATCATTGGAACTCCATGAGGTGAGATCTTGCATGGAGACCCAGACTGAGGGAGATGGACAGTTATTTTGTGTTTCTTCCATTTGCGAATAATCTCACCAACTGTTGTCACCTTCTTACCAAGCTGCTTGGCGATGGTCTTGTAGTCCATTCCAGCCTTCTGTAGGTCTACAAACTTGGACAGCTCTTTGGTCTTGGCCATGGTGGTGGGTTTGGAATCTGATTGATTGGTTGCTTCTGTGGACAGGTGTCTTTTTACAGGTAACGAGCGACACCTGGGAGGCAGAAATCTTGCTGATTGATAGGGAATTAAATACTTATTTCACTCATTAAAATGCAAATCAATTTATAACTTTTTCTGAATTTTTGTTATTTTGTTTCTCACTGTTCAAATAAAGCTTCCATTAAAAGTATAGACTAATCATTTATTTGTCAGCAGAGCATCAAATCATTTTTTCCTCACTGTAAGTATTTTATGAGAAATAGTCTACTCTTTTATCATGTAGTCAGTTAAAACTACTTTTCGGTTAACTGTTGTATTTTATACAGTAATTTTGTATATAAATTGTAGCCACATATGAAATGAAAGGATAAAATATGCCACATTATGATGTTTGCGTGTCTGTACCATACTCCTGTGCCCCTAGCAAAAAAACCTGGTGATCTTGGCAGGCTGAAGATTTATTTTATATTCAAGCTTTATTTTCTTTTTTTTTCTTAGTATGTTCCTCTGCAGTTCTTGGGTTAATGAAGAAGAGAACAATTTGCTTGTGTGTTGCTAAGTGACTGGACAGTGAGAACTAGCGAAAAAGGTGGGGAAGGATGGATTAGAATAGGAGGGAGGAAGGGCGAGTGTGGCTCTTGGCACATCACTGTTTTGAAATAGTCATTTTTACCCTCCACTCCTCGGTTTCCTTCTCTCGTTTGCTGACCCTTTGTGTGGATGACATTTACGCTGTGTTAAAGCTGAGGGCTCTAATCATAGTTCACCTTAAACTTGTTTTTGCTGTGCTGCTGCAGTCAGTAAGGTTGTGACATTTTCAGGCTTAAGCCCAGTTATAGTGTTGCACTTTTAATACCAAAATCATACTGTTGAATATTTAAGATACACACCTTCCTCCTGACTGCTTGTCATCACTGCTGAAACACACTTCTGGTTAAGATCTGAGGAAGTTCAACAATGACTATAAAAATTATTTTTCATAATACTTAGTTCTCAGTAGCTCTTGTTCAATTTGCTGCTAATTACATAATTTCATCTGTCTTTTTTCACTCACGGTTCTGCTGCTGTACTTTTGGCTGATTTTTGAGTTGGCATGGGAAAAAAACTGTGTATTCCAGCACCAGTTTATTGTTTACGGTTTTGTACTGTATTTTTGAATCCCGGCATCTTTTTCTGCGCCTTCATATTGTGTGTATACTTGGTTTGGATTTGGGTTTGGATGTGTGGACCAGCAAAGCTTAATACATTATCACTAGCAGCCAGTCCAGTGGCTCTCCAGCAGGAGGTGTTTTGTTTGTTTCTTCACATAATCAGTCTCAGTGGTCGGTGCCAGACACTTTATTCACTGTCATTTTCTCCCTGTAGGACTTGTAGTCATCTATGTTCTGCTGTAGCACAGAGGTTTATTGAGAAATTGCTTTTTTTCCCCTGTAATCTAGAGCAATCAGTTCTCAGAGCAAGTAATCTCATGCAGGTTTAGGCTAACACCATGGCTGACCTCTGTTGCCATTGAGGACAATGACATGCCCAGAGAGAAGTGTTTACTCTTAGTTTTCTCTTCCATCCAAAGCCTCTCACTGTAACACTAAAGAAAGGACCATCAGTGCAGAAAAGATCTCAGTATTCTCATACTGCTCAGCTGTGAAGTGAGGCTGCGAGGCCAAAAGAGATTGTGTGTACCAATGCTCTATTAATGTCATTCTGTTCGTGTTCATCTATTCATGTGTGTTAACTCGTGCTATGGAAGATTTATGTTAATCTTTTACAGTGTTTTAGACACAAAAAAAAGCTTTGTGTTTGTGCAAAATAAAAGACAGTCCAGTTCGTTTCTGCACAATTGCAGGCCGGAACAGTTTGAGTCCGAGTGGATGGTACTGTGTTCTGTAAAGCAGCGGTTATTAAAGGATGCGCCAAGACGTATGTTCAAATGCATCTTTAGTTGGCTAAATTTTCAGCTCTTACAACCCTTACAACAAAATACACACATTTCCTGTCCCAGACAGTAGATGCTCTATTGTTCATTGCCAGGCTGCCAAAAAACACACTGCAGTCTCACTGACCATAAACAGAAATACCGTTAACAGCATCTCCGTAGTAGACGTGGGCGATATGAGCAAACATTTATATCACAATCTTATTCACTGTCCAGACGATATCTATATTATATTAGGATATGAGAAAAAAATGTGAAGTCGTTTTGCTCGTCTTGTTATAAGGAGTCCCAGCAGTGACACAACTTGCATAGTGTTGTTTGTTGGATGATGTCAGAGATCAAACCAGTTCCATATGACAGAGGAGCCCCTGTTCTTTTTAACTAATTCTTCCTCATGCTCTTCAACATGACTTTCGGCGTCTTCGCTCACGAGTTCGCAAGAGTTGTTGTGTTTGAGTAGGTGGTTTGTGCTTTATTAGTTTGGACTGTTACAATGCTCTCTGTGTATGATTTCTAATGCCTGTGTAGTAAGGAGTTGGACACAGTTCAGGAAGTTCTGTAGATGCAGCCAGTTTGTAAAACTGGGGTTTTAGAGGAAAATGAAAAATAATATATTTTTGATGTAAATCGTGGAGACTTTTATCCACTTCTTATGCTTTAACCACTGAGCTCTGACTGCCCCAAACAGATCATTTAGGGAAGAATGACATGGTTGTCGAGGCTGTAGGTCAGACCTGCTGGTGATGATTGCTTCAACTAAAGCTTGTAACGGTGCATTTGTTACCAGATATGCAGGAACATCTTTAACTAGGCTTTCATTTCAAAACATGACTTCATTTCTTTGTGCAGAAACATCTCCCATCATCTGTGGGTTTTTTATTTGTTTAGGAAATCATTAATACCACGCCTTAGAATGTTTATCGAGCACATATCGGTGTCCACACACTTATAGCCATTGTGTGTGTGTGTGTGTGTGTGTGTGTGTGTGTGTGTGTGTGTGTGTGTGTGTGTGTGTGTGTGTGTGTGTGTGTAAAACTAAAGGTGCATTTGGGGAAGAAAAGCACCTAATTTGATTATAATTTGAAATTTTTTTTAATATGACAATTTTTTCATCGTGATTGGTCAGACTTTGGATGTTTTCTGAACAGTGTGGTCTGTTTTTTGGGACTCACTTTTTCCAGCGTGTGAGGAATTGGAGCAGAATAATTATAATGGCAAACCATGGTCAATGTTTGTTGCCTTTGGCAACATGTATTTGGAGGTTAAACATCTGATGTGATACTGGAGCTAATGTCACAGTGTTTCTTCTTTTAGAGCAATAGAAATTTACAAAATCTGTTTCGTTGAAACGCTGGACATTTCATTCAGAAATAAAGCATTATTAATGGCATGTAAGTTTTATTTAAAATGTATATTTCCTTCCCCCTGCTGAGGTTCTCTCGTGTTTCCCCTTTACCTCATCATTTACTAATCAGGAATTTGACTGCTCCACACACTCCCACACACACGCACCCACCCACATATATGCAGGAGATGAACAGCACAAATGTCTGCCAAACAATGTGAATAAGGAGCGTGTTCTTTTAATTTGTGCAGTGTTTGCTAAAGTCCACACTGAGGTTGAAGCTGCACAGTTATTGCTTGCTTTGAAGGAAACAGCACAGGAGCTAATTTATGATAAATAAGTGCTAAGCACATCAGTGTGGTGCATCTGAGGTCACTCTATTGAGCAACATGGACCGACACCCAATTTCCCAAAAGATGCAGGTTGTAGCCTTCTAATGGCAAGATGAACACAAATCACAGTGCTGATCAGAGGATGAAGTCCAGAAGTGAATGAAGTCAACTTTTCTTAAGTAAAGCAGATGAGCAGAGCAGTTTTTTTCTTTTACACCTGAAAAGCCTATCGTTAATGTGCATTATATTATGGGAAAATTTCGACATCAAGGAAACGTTGCATAGTAAAGGGGAAAAATACTTTTTTTTATTGCATTTACAACATTTGGCACAGTACAAATTCATGGTGCTTACAAGATAAATCTGTAAATATCAACCTATGTCTCTTTTTAGTCTTAAAAGAAAAACTTAGCAATATAAATAATATCAATCATTTTATTTTATTTTACTGCATTCTCTATACTATGGATTAGAAATTGCACAGAATGTCCTGTGAAAACACTGCCCTTATTTCTTAAATCCCAGGTGGCTCCTCTTTGAACAGCCAATACAATGTAGAAAATAGTTTTAACAACTTATATATATATATATCTGCTTCTCGTTCTCCAGCCCATGGTCATACAAAGGGTGTGTGTGGGTGTGGGTGTGTGTGTGTAAGAGTGTGTGTGTGTGTAAGAGTGTGTGAGTGATGTCCTGGGAAAATCCTTCTTCACATGGTGAAAATGTGCCACTTTGAAAACACATGCAGTCTTTCTGTAACTGGTGTTTGAGTTTCTTTTACACTTATTAATTACTTCTTCATTCCAATATCACTAATAAAACATCTGCACACACATTATCTAAAAACTGCCATAATTTCAGTTTAATAATGTTTAAATGTATGTTGTAAATTAGATATAAAATTTAATTGTGGAAATAAATGCGAGGTCTTATTACCGAACGCTTTTTATAAATAATCTTCAGGCTTTTTAGAAATGTAGTCCAAACGATAGCCATTCAGTGTTAAATTGATTTAAACATATATAATATTATTTTACATTTTTGCCTCCTCTATATATTTGAAATATTTATGAAATGATTGTATACTGATATTTTTGTAAGCATCCTGAGCAGACAAGCTGCCAAACCTTTCACTACATTTAAAAAAAAAAAAAGGATGCATGAGTTCATCATATCATATTTTCAGAATTTCTTTCATCTCTCATCACGTTTCAACACGAGCCTAATCGCCTCACCATCAGCTGATCACAGCCTGTTTTTATATCAGTGGAAACAGTGATTGTCTAAATGTGGAGGGTTTTTATTCCCTCTCAGAAATAAGTGCTTTTGCCTGGTGTCTTGGCCCTGCAGATATTTTTTTCAGCTCTGTTCATAAAATGGAAGGAAATAACGCAAGGACTAAGTGTTTATTAAACTGATATCTGCAGACTTCTAACTAAGGCATTGTTTGAGAGTATGTAAAAATATTTTCACATTTTTCATTATACAAATGACATTATGGTCAGAAAAGCGCAACTTGGGTAAAAACGTTTTTTTTGGGGATTTTTTTTTCTTATGGTGGTCTTTTTTAAACAGGTTTTCCCCAGATACACACACACACACACACACACACACACACACACACACACACACACACACACACACACACACATATATACTCTCCCCCCAGCAATCCACACTCTGTGTGTGTGTGTGTGTGTGTGTGTGTGTGTGTGTGTGTGTGTGTGGTTTTCCATGAGGGTTAGATTTGAGTCTCTTGTACTTTGTCCTTGTTGTGTGATTTTATGATGAAGGGCTCAGGCATAGTGCTGACACTGGGTAAAGTCCGTGGGAGCGAATTTCCAGTGCGGCAGTTTTCTGTCCATTTGTTAGCATGTCCCCAAGGCTTGTATGAGTTCTGAGTGTTATATTTTTTCTCATTGGGTCTGTAATCCATTTCAGGTTTTTGAGGGCTCAATTCTTGCTTGTGACTAAAGTATTCTAGTTTAAACGGGCTGTATTCTGACTTAAATCCACTGTAGTCTGGTTTAAAATGGCTGCAATCCGTTTTCAAGGGGCTGTAGTTGATAGAAGGTTTGTTTGGAAAGTAATCTGATTTAGGCTTGTGCATACTGTAGTCCATCTCGTGTTTGTGAATATTGTAATCAGATTTGTAAGGGCTAAAGTCCAGTTTGACTGTTGGAGATTTGTAGTCAGGCTTATAAGTGCTATATCCAGGTTTGTATGCAGTCTGCTCATGTTTTTTGTGTATGTGGTAATCAGGGAGTGACTTGTGTTGGCTGTTTGTAAAAGGTTTGTGGGAACTATAGTCGACTAGTGCAAGTGTGTTGTAATCAAATTTGGACATGTGTTTAGTGTAGTCTGTCTTTAGAACGTCAGTCATGTCGTCTGATTTGGTTTTGCAGGTGCCGAAGTGAGATTTGGGTTTGTGGATGCCGTAATCGGATTTAAGTTCAGGTGTGTGGTAGCTGTAGTCTAATTTGTGGGGGATGTAGTCTAATTTCTGAATGTCTTTATGGTCTCTTTTCATTGGGAGTTTCACTGTGACCTCCCCAGACATACTAGCAGCAGAGGCAGGTGGTGGTAGGTCTTCTTTATCTACAGGAATGATCTCTACGCTCCTCGCCGCTGAAACTGTGCTTCTTTGCTGATGCCGCTTCCGCAGTTTATAGAACACAATTAGCATGACTGCTGCCAGGAGAGTTACAGCCAGAAAGCAGCCGATAATGATCTTGGTAGTCTTCATCACCTCATCCAGACTGGTACTAGCAGGTTTGGATGGCTTCCCTGTCGACACTTTTGATGTGGACATGGCTGGCATTCGGCTTGGTGGTATATTGGTGCTTTTGAGGACAACGGTTGGTGTTGAGATAAAAACTGGTTGAAACACTGAAGGTGAAGTAGTGGTTGTGGTGCTTTGATGTGCTTCTGTAGTGGTCCAAGGTTTGGGCATGTTGTTCATTGGGTCAAGAACTTCTACTGTGGTGAAGTGGAAGCTGAGGTTGGATGTGTTGAGTTCTGCTGCACTCACATTTAAATAAGCGGACGCATTGGATTTTCCAGCTGCGTTGGACACCATGCAGGTGTACGTGCCTGTGTCACTGACCAGCACATTTGAGAAGTTTAGAGTCCCATCACTAACCACTGTTATGCGCAGATGGTTCGTTGCATGTGTCAGTATAGTTCCATTGGGTAAAAACCACTGTACTGATGACATGGATGCTGTCCGACATCGAAATTCCGCTACTCGATCAGCCGAAATATTGAGGTCTCTGGGAGCATCAGAAATGAAGGGTGCAGAACACTGCATTGTATCTGTGTCTCCTTTGTCAACATCCACCAGCTGACGGCCTCTCATGTGTGCTGGTGAATGGCATCTGCCACAACAGGTTAAATTTGTGCGAATGTACTGATTAAGCCAGCGTGCTAGCCACAGTGAGTCACAGTCGCAGTTCCAGGGATTATGGTGGAGGTGCAGCTCCATCAGGTATTTCAGTGGTGAAAAGAGGTCATAGGGTAGAGAACTCAGGTTGTTATGGGCTAAGTTTAGGTCCACCAGTGATGACAGGCCATCAAATGCATTACGTTCAATTAAACCTATTTTAGAGTTCATGATCCAAAGCTTTTTAAGTGAAGTCAGTCCTCTGAAGTAGCTGGGTTTAATCACAGGGTAAAAGTTCTCCGAGATCTCTAGCTCCTCTAGCACTAGCAGTGAGTTTAAGTTGGGAATCTCCCCTTTGATGTTGCACATACCCAAGTTGAGGTACTTGAGGTTGACCAGACCTTCAAAGGCCCCATCAGAAATGTACTCAAGCTTTCGCAGCTCCCCCAGGTCCAGTCGCATGAGAGAGGGCACTCGATTAAAGGCATAAGATGGGATGCTTTCAATTGGGTTGTTTCTGAGCCACAGTTCCCTCAGCTTAGACAGATATTCAAAGGCCCCACTAGGCACTACAGTCAGTCGGTTATCAAAGAGCTCCAGCGTATTCAGGTTGGTCAGCCCATTGAAAGCTCCCACTTCAATTTGTCTGATAGCATTGCGTCCTAACTGTAGCACCTCCAGGTGATGGAGATGGCGAAAAGTGTCAGCCTGCACTGCCTCAATGGCGTTCTCCATTAGATTAAGATGTCTTGTGTTGGTGGGAATGCCAGGGGGCACATGAGTGAGGCCACGGCGGGTACACACCACCTTGCTGAGCTGGTTACTGCAGGAGCAGGTCGGGGGGCAACCCTGAGTCCCCAGTGCACCCTCTGCCACCTCAACATGTGCTTGCACCATGAGAAAGATGACAAAGAGCAGGGTAGCTTTCCTGACTCGATGTGCAGCTACACGCTCCAGGACACTCATGTTGTGGCACAATCATATTTCAACATGGTCTTGGGGAGGGGAGGAGGCTGGTAAAAAAGGGAATAATGGGAAGGATTTGTATTTGGTTAAGTAAGCTAGCCCTACCCAGGGTTAAGCAAAACTCTGACTCGGTTTTCCATCTACTGTACTGGGGGTGGGGTCATTTTCAGTGACCGGTGTATGAGAGCAAAAGGTATAGGATTGTTGGGCAGAAGCCAAGCATTAATAAATTAAAAGGAAATGAAAGATGTAGATCTATAAGAAGGGCTGGAAAGACCAAAAACCTACCTCGTTGAATTTACTGGTCCAATTTTTATCACATAGGTGCATGTTTTTATTCCTGAATCCAAAGGAAAAATCTTCTGCCAGTTTTTTTTTATCGAAAAAAGATGAGCAACAAAATGGTTACGAATAAATCCACAAACGAAGCAATAAAGCTTTATGCTACGATAACATTCCAGTTTTGCTCAGACGCATGCGCTTTGCTTCTTAACACTGTCTGCAGATGGTTGTCCTTGGAAAGTGTCATTTGATGCCATTACTAAATGCCTCTTCTAAATCTCCATCGTGAATGCCTACATGCACTAAAACAAGGGAGGGGGTGAAGAAGCAGGTAAAATCAAGAAACATCAAAATTCCAGTCTTTTCAAATGCACTTCTCTCCTTCTTGTTTTCCCTGCATTTTTTTCCCACTTATTTTTCTCCAGTTGCTGATGTTCTCCTGTATCTGCTTATCCATTTGCCTGCATAGAGTCCAGTTAAAAAGGCTGAGACATGCACTGCAGTCATTAGGTTATTTTTTTCCCCCTTGATGTAGCTCTACATTCGCATATGGCGGCAGCTGCACTCTTCTTCACATGTTCTCACTGCAATCCGTCGAATTCCTCGATAAATGTTATACAGAGGGTACCAGATTGTAGGTAGCGGTAATAATCCGTTAAAGGCTTGTGCACTGCAGAAAGCTGTCAGTTGTGTTCAAGCGTGCTCTCTTGTTCTCTTGAATGAGAGCGAGAGAGACCTTCTCCTCCCCTGCTATGACGCTGCATTGATCTGGAAAGTATCTGTATTGTATGGAGCTGAGACGAGTGTCCTTAGCTGAGAGCAGTTTTGGAGAGCTCATCCCCTTGTTGGCTGCCCAGGCGTCTGGCTCGAGCGGTTGGAGGATTGTTCTGGCAAGGAAAAAGTGCATCCCCACGGCAACAGCATTTTCATTCTCCCTGAAATTCTCTCTTATCCCTCTCAACACTCCCTCCCTCCCTCTCTCTCTCCTGCTGCTGTTTCTGGCTCAATCTTTGTTCCGCTGCATTGTAGCAAGCAGATGAGGCACAGGCTTATGCTCTTACTCCCCCTTTTGTCCTTCAGTGGAAGTGCATATGTACTGCTGACACATTTTGCCTCAAGCTGTGGATTTTTTTTGGTGCATTTATTTGTGCATTAATATCCAACCTTACCCTCTCTTACCCTCTCTTGCCTTCTTGCACTCTTTTGGTCAGTTTGTTGTGCTCCTGTGATTCTTTATAAGATGGCAGGTTTGCACTGCAAAAATTCAGTACTGTATGATTCTGCATTCAAGCTGCATACTGCCCTGGGGATGGACTGCAGTGAGGAAAAGTAGCTGATTTTAAAGATACACACACTTGTGTATGACCTGGAGCACACACTGTACATGCACAATGTGCATATAGTATTCACAGGGTGATACCATTTCCTATGGTAGGGTATGTAACTCTGGGAGATTGGGAGAAGATTGTTCATTTACCTCTGTCTCTATCATGTCTTTCTTTCTCTCTCTTTCACTCTGGAGATTTGTATTTGGCATTAATAATCATTTTTATTCTTACCAAACAGGGCTGACTTCCACTAGTGTATATTTTTCTGATATGAGAAGAATTCCACTCCGTGTTTGCCTGTAGAACTCACTTTATTGTTGTGCTTGGTGTATTCTAGAGAGTGGAGGTACAGTTCAGTGTGATGCAGGAGCCTTCAGAATGTTTTTAACACAATTCTCTAATTAGAATCTGCATGTATATCCGTTTATAACTCCATTGTATGTCCAAAAAATGTCTTCAGTTACATCTCATCCATGGCATATGCCCTCAGAGCTTCCTTTGCGTATTATCTCAGATTTTTTTTTATTGTGTTTCTTTTCTTTACTTCACTTTTTACCCCTAGACACGTTGGCCACTTGTAACATGTAACATTTAATCACAAGTTCTGAAACTACATAAATACCTAGTTATCACATGATAGGGCCAACGGGGCTACGGTTCATGGCTTTCAATTTACTTCGAAACACTACAGTGTCGTGAGCCTTGGGCAAAGTTTATTTTGGGGTCATCTGCTTTTGCAGTGCTGAGACTCCATTCCCATCACAAAGCCAGTCAACCATCAAGAAATGGAAACCAGAAAAGGGAAATGGCTGGAACCTGCAGTGCAGCTCTAATCTGCTAATAGATGTATTTAATAAATATCAAAGCACCATAACCCTATCCCAAGATTTAGATTTAGTGTCTCTATTTGTAAGGCTGTGTGTGTGTGTGTGTGTGTGTGTGTGTGTGTGTGTGTGTGTGTGTGTGTGTGTGTGTGTTTTGTTCTCATGCTACAGTAAGAAGTTCAGTTGTAATATGTAGTGTAGGGCAGTGAGCAGCATGGGGGGGTGTGGGGTGCAGTGAGCAGCACGGTGGAGGAGGGGGGGGTTAGTGAGCAGCAAGGGGCGGAAGGCATGAAGAAGCGCTTCATGATTTATTTAGGATTTCAATAGGAATGTGTGATAGATATCACTTACACAGGAGTTGTGGTGGTGAGGAGGATGAAGTCTGCTCCAATGCTCAACTTCTACCACTCAATAACCCTCAGAATTCTGGTGTATTATTTGTCTGAATTTAGATTCAAAATTCGAATTAGATTTTGACTTTTTGGACACCGATATCATTTAAATTCCTGCTACAAAATAAGGAATTAATGTAGGATTAAGTCCTGCATTTTCTTGTAGTTGATGCTCCATCCTCAGCATTCTTCTACAGATAATACCCCAGGTTCCCTCTTCTGCCCATGTCCAAACCATCTCAATCGCACCTCTCTCACCTAGTCTCTGATAAACTCGTTTTTAATCCTGTCCATTGTCATCACTCCAAATGAAAACCTCAACATCCTTAGCTCTGCTACCTCCAGCGCCACCTCCTGTCTTACTCGACGCCACTGTCTCTAAATCATACAACATCTCATTTCACCACAGTCCTATAAACCTTCCCTTTCACTCTCACAGACACCCTTCTATCACAAAGCACTCCTGACAGATCTGCACATCTCCCTCATTCTTAAAAACGGGTACCAGCACTTCTCAATCTCCATTCCTCAGGCATCTTCTCACTATCCAAAATCTTGTTAAACAATCTTGTTAAAAACTCCACTGCATCCCTCCTAAACATCTACATGCTTTTACCGGTATGTCATCTGGTCCAACCGACTTTCCAGTCTTCATCCTCCTAATAGCTGCTCTCACTTCCTCCTTAATAATCCTATTCACTTCCTGCTTCACCATCTCCACACCACCCAACCTTCTCTCTCTCTCATTTTCCTCATCCATCAGCTGCTAAAAATACTCCCTCCACCTTCTCAACACACTTTTCTCACTAGTCAACACATTTCCCTCTCCATCCTTTATTGCTCTAACTTGCAGCACATCCTTCCCAGCTCGGTCCCTCTGCCTGGCCAATCACTACAAATCCTTTTCTCCTTCCTTAGTGTCCAACCTCTCATACAGCTCCTCATATGCCTTTTCGTTGGCTTTCACCACATCCCTCTTTACCTGCTGCCACATCTTCTTGTACTCCTGCCTACTTTTCTCATCACTCTGTCTATCCCACTTCTGTTTTTTCAACCTCTTTCTCCTTATGCTGTCCTGCACTTCCTCATTCCACCACCATGTCTCTTTGTCTTTGTTTTTATTTTCAGATGTTACACCAAGTATCTTTCTAGCTGCCTCCCTCATCACTCCTGCAGTAGTTGCCCAATCATCCAGCACCTTTTCACCACCACCGAGCCCCTGTCTGACCTCTTCCCTGAACCTCACAATACAGTTTTCCTCCTTCAGTTTCCACCATCTTATTCTTCTTTCAGTCTTTGCTCTCCTCCTCATCTTCTTCACCTTCAAAACCATCCTACAGACCAACGACCACCCACAGGTATCGTTAACAACAGGGTACCCTGTTGTTGGTGGTCGTTGGTAACCCGGGCCTTAACCAATCCGGTATGAAACTCTTATTTGTGATCCTCATATTTGGTTTGGCACATGTTTTACGCTGGATGCCCTTCATTACAAAACCCTCCCCATTTATCCAACATTAAAAATAGAAGGATACTCCTCAAGAATTATTCATTCATTCTTATTCACCTTTCTATTTTTAATGTTTTTTCATGAGTATTTCTGTTCGGTGGGGGGAAAAAAAGACAAAAACGGTAGAATAGAATGTTATGTATTAAAGTATTAATGGCCTGTGGTAGAGCTAATGATCGTGTGCAGTCTAAAAGCATCTGCAAAAAACACACTTCATGGTGAATGAGGAGGCATGAGAGCTTAACAAAGCAGTCTAATTGATGGCAATTGACATTGTGGGCTAGTAGGAAGTGTACACCAAGTACCTCTGTATACTAAAGACATATTATACCATGTATTTGCATTTCTCTGTGTTTCCACACTCACACTGCTCGAGACTGGAAGAGTGGAAGGGATTTCTAATTAAAGTTAATCATTTTTGGTTTGAGTTAAAGATGATACCACTATCACTCCACAAATCTGTCTGTGAAGTTCCTGTATTCCCCCCTCCATCCACGAATACACCACACAATTGCAGTGTGTATATGTGTGTATATGTGTGTGGGCACGAGTATGTGTATTTGTATGAGAGAACACTCCTCCAGTTAGTTAACAGAGAATCTGAAGACTTGTCACAGAGCCCATCTGTCATCTCAGTGCCCAACTCCCACTGCCTCTCATACCCGCGACTTATTTACTTTGCAGATGGAACTCTACATTTTTGCTTCATATCCATGGTTACTTGAGAATTTTGTGCCCTTGCTGCCCTTTCAGGCTTTTATTCAGCATGTGAAAGTGTTGAAAGAGCTTCAGTATATTAAATGGATTTGTTTTTTGAAACACTTTTTGATGCAGCATGTTGGGCTTTTGTTCAGTGATGGTGTTTTCCACATATTATTGGTCAGATGAAGAAAAATGTCACTAGTTATCAGGGTAAATTGATGTTTATAATAATTTCAATGTGGTGTATGTAATGAAGATATTGAAGAAGCAGGAAAAGAAAGAGTGGTGTGCACATCACAGCGAATTCTGAATAGAAACTTGGCACAGATAAAGCCAGTGACGCTGCAGAGAAAAGCTCTAGACTCCCCAGAGAAAAACACCAACATATAAGAAGAGAGGTAACTTGCTAAATATAGGCCAGTGATGGTGGTGATGTGGAAAGACTGACTTGAGGCTAGAAATGAATGTGATGGAATTGGACTCTGCTTTGGATGAACAGTCAACTATAGCTTTTGTTCTGGCTACCGGATAAGAAAAAGAGAAGATTTGCAGAAATCAATGTCCTTCATGATGTGAAGGTGGCCATCTCTTCCCACACTCGCATATCTGCATCTCTGACCGAATAGTTTAGTTCATTTGCAGAACAGAGATGTGGGTAAACAATATATATGTGAATTGCAAAATGGCATCTCCCGTTATGTGTTCTTGCCATTTGAATCATAATAGTAGAAAATGTACTAAATTCTCTTTCTTTTTATTTTAGGTAGAGGTTGAGGTGGAGAGCATGGATAAAGCAGGCAACTTCATTGGTTGGCTTCACATTGAGGGGGTAAACCTGTCTGTGGCTTTGGTGGAGAATTCACTCTCGAAGGTTCACTTCACAGCTGAGCGAAGCTCCTACTGCAAAACATTAATGTCTGCTGAAGATGTGGCCAGGCAGAGGAAAGACAAGGTGAGCGCACACGCGCACACGCCACACACACACACACACACACACACACACACACACTCATTGCCCATGCATTATGTGATCAGACTGAACAGTCAGTATTTTCCAGTTTCTTACTCTGCTTTAAAGAAAATATCCATAATATTTGAGTCATTGAAACCTAATGTCATTTTACTGACAGAGTAAAGTTAAAGGTATGCATGTTTCAGTGCTGGTCTTTTTCCTAGTTACAGTTGCTGCTGTTTGTAGCTATGAATGTTAGTCTGGGGTATTGTTATAAATAACTGCAGTGTCTCCTTGGCCACCAGTTAGACAAGGGCAGTGTATAACGCTGTATCCCAGAGGGATGACTTCATTTAAAGCTGCATACTTATTTGGAGTAGATTAAAGCCGGATCATAAATAGTGCTGTTACCTGTTAGCACTTTAGATGTAAGAGATTCAATATTGAGCATTTCTGGCTTCAGATTCAGTGCTGACTGTGCTTTTAATATTATTTAAATTAATTTCAAATACATTTTGCAAAACAACTTGATTTCTTTGATTTTCTGTATTTCTGTTTAACTGTTCAGCACAGTTACAGTGTTGTGGAAGGTTTGTTGCCACTCGAGGCAGCTAACACTTTGGATTAAACCGGCTGTTTTGAGACAGGGAGCAGTGCTGCAGAAAATGAGAGCAGCACCTTCCCGAGTGGGATGTATATCGTCCCACTCTAAAGCTCTGTACTTGCCCTCAAAACTACTGCAACTGTCAGTAAAGCACACATTATGTTCCCATTTGGACATCCTGCATTTCACTGACCATAACCTGCTGTAAGCTATATCACTATGCATGTACTGTACTGGGGCAAAGCATATTGTTGTTATTATTATTACAGTTTACACACCTTTACAATGTCATTAATTCCTATAGAAATAACTATTTTAGGATGCATACACAAGACCCTGAGATTTCCTGCAGTGTCCTGGCTTCTGATATTCTCCTAAAGACAGCTGCAGGTGCTCTTACAGTCCCAGCTCATTTTTACACATCTTAGGACAGAGACTTCTCTAACCAGAGCTGGTTCACCAGGCCTTTTAGTGAGTGTCTCACTGAGGAGAACAAACCTGTCTGACATATGAAGTGGACAGCAGTGGTGCTCCTGTAGGCGAGCCTTGGCATTAGCTTTTGCTTTGTGTCTGTACCACACACTGAGTCGTCACTCACACGCTGGAATGCGGAGGTAGTGTTATTTGCTGGCTCTGCCTCAGACACCTAGACTTTCTCCTGCTGAGCTTCTGCTGCTTGCACAGGGTCATTAATGAACTTAACAAATCATCAAATTCTCCCTTTCATGGATGGATGGATGGATGGATAGATGCCGTATATATATATATATATATATATATATATATATATATATATATATATTATATATTCAATTCAATTTTATTTGTATTGCGCTTTTAACAATGAACATTGTCTCAAAGCAGCTTTACACAGATAATGTGGTGATAAAAAGTGAATATGTTCTTTATAAGTAAGTTTGTCCCTGATAAACAAGCCGGTGGCGACTGTGGCAAGGAAAAACTCCCCGAGATGGCATAAGGAAAAAACCTTGAGAGGAACCAGACTCAAGAGGGAACCCATCCTCATCTGGGTTGCACCGAATGTCCATTTATTACACATATGCAATGTTGTGGGGTACAGTGATGATCAGAAGCAAAGTGTAGTCCTGAGTCAGTGTAGGAGACTGTTGACATTAACTACAGTCCAAATCCATCCTAAAAGCTCCCGTTCTTACTCCAGAATTTTATGGAACAACCCAAGGCATTGATGAGAAACCGTCCCAAGCTGCACAGAGTGGCCTCCAGTCGATGAGAACACTATCCCGAGGCAGACCAGGACGAAATGGAAAGATGCACGAAGGGGGGAGGGGCAGGAACAATGGTCACTGGAGCCTCAGGAGCATGTTTAACTCGAGAGAGAGAGAGAGAGAAAGAGAGAAAAAGAGAGAGAGAGATGCATAATTAGGTGTCTTTATTGTTGTAGGAAAGTTAATGTCACTGTGCAGTTTGGACTCCGGCAGCATAACTAAAAGGGAGAACCAGAAGGTAACACAGACAAGAGGGATCTCGGGTATAAGAGACGACCCACCACACCGCCGTCAACAAACCTGAGTGAACGTGTGAGATTGAGGGGACGACAGCATACTTGAACACTGAGACTGTGTCTGAGTCCCAAACACTGATTGGAAGACTGTTACATAAATGTGGGGCTTTATAAGAGCAATATCTGCCCCCTGCTGTAGTTTTCATTATTTGAGGTACCAACAAATATGTTTTCAGGTGCTTCATAACAAAATATTTTTTCAGGTGCTTCATAACAGGGAAAGCAATTGTGTATAAAGGGGAAAAAATCTCATTTGAAAACACAAAAATAGATATATTATAGCCTGGTTTATTGGCTTTGTCAACGTTCTGTTTGTTGTGGTGTGAGGGCATTTCTGCAAGCACAACAAGGTGTCATGTGCAGACACTTACTTTTGGTGAAGTCTTCATACTTTGTAGAGTGTGTGTGTGTGCGGGGGTATGTTTATGTTGTGTTTATGGAGTTTTATGTTGAAATAATTACATTTATTAATAAAAAATATAATTATTAATTATAAAATGAAGTAAAATGTTTCAGGGTGCCGACCTCCTCACGATGTCTAGCTTTTCTTTAAAATGTATTTTTAACTATGTCTGAGACCTTATCAATTTCTCTTCCTCAATAGGCATTAAAGAAGTCTAACTCAGATGTATGAAGGTGTGCAGAGCTACAGACATTTTTTGCTACTTGAACTTGGCTTAAACGGTTTCCCTCTGACCAACCAGAGGACAGAAAAATGTTGATGCTATTCTGGGCCAGCTAGCTGCCCTGTGAGGAGAATATGAAATCTGATTGGTTAAAGAAACAGAGCTTTTTATTAAGGAGACAATGGTAAAAAGGCTAGCAGTACAGACTTTGAAGGCCCTGGACAGAGTAGATTGACATGGCAGCACATAGAGGCTGAAATCTGATTGGACAAAAAAATCTAACATCCACATACACGTACTGGAAGCAGTGCAGCCAAGAGAAACGTTACGAAATGAGATGTGTGTGTGTGTGTATGCGTGTGCACGTGCATATATATATATATATATATATATATATATATATATATATATATATATATATATATATATACACACACACACAGTGGAACCCACTTATCTCGACCTCGGTTACCTCGACAACCCTATTAAGTCGACGTTTTTGAAGTGGAACCGCCAAATTCTCGCTTTGTCTTAGCATTTTTTTTATCGGTTATGTCGACTTTATGTCGCCGAACCCTGATATCTCGAGCACAAGGGGGGAAAATTTTGCCATTTCACGTCGTTTAACTCGGTGCAGCCGCAGAAGAACTCGCGAAAGTGGCAGAAAAATCAAGCCTTACAGATGCTACAGGTGTTGTGTTGTATAATGGTGAATCTCTGCTGTTAGTTAGTGCACATATGCCTTTTGTTGTTAAATGTTATGCGATGAACGGGAGGCGAAAGTAGAAGCGTGGCGCTGAACAGCACACGGGAGAACGTGGGATGAGCAGCAAAAGCATAGAATGAACACCGGCAGGATCGGGGGGGAATCCGCTATGCGCTTTGGGAACAAAAGAGCAGCCGTTGAGAGAGTGCCGGTGGGAAGGCACGTACCGGGATACGCATGAGCGATAACAACGACCGCCGTGAACCAACATATACCCACAATAACAGACAGTGAGAGTGTGGAAGTTTAAATAGGAGCTGGTGATTTGTGCTAAACGAGCACCATATGTGCGCGATTGAAGCCGGGAGCTTCAGAGAAAGCGGCCGAGAAAGCACCTGACACGCTGAAGGGGGCGTGGCAGGGGGATTCCTGACAGATAAACATGTACTGTGTTTATTTTTATAGCATGCCTTCATCAAACAAATCGCGGCAACACTGTTGTGTAAAAAACCCTCCAAAAACACGTGCATGCACATTCTCATTTATTAACGCACATTATGTACATAAAGAAATTTCAAGCATCTATATCAAAGCGGCAGACCCGAATACATTGGTGGATTTAGAGCGGTAACATAACTTGGTGGATTGGTTTCATTCAAAAGAGAGGAAAAAATGAGCGCCAGTTCGGAAATTCCTGGTGGCAACGATGCAGCAACATTGGTAACGAAAAAAGGAGCACATTGCACCGTGTGGAATTTTTCCGGGTTTAAACCTGACGATGATGCGCAACGAGTCGTAATCTGTAAGCAGTGCTTTGGCATTGTGGCAGCCCCGCAAGGTAACACCACCAATCTCTACAACCACCTCAGATGTCACCACAAAATACAGTACGAGTTAGCCATGAAAGACAAGGGAGCCACACCAAAAAATACCAGCCGCCAGACCACACAAACTTCAATAACTCGGACATTACACAGTGCATCCCCATACCCCTCAAGTTCCCAGCGGCACAAATACATAACAAACGCCATCGCTTATCACCTAGCTAAAGACATGGCTCCTAAAAACACTGTTGAAAACGAGGGATTTAAGGCAATGATAAAGACTTTAGACAAGCGCTACTGTCTGTACGTATGTATGTATGTATGTATGTATGTATATGTGCGCGCACACACCTGTGACTACTTGTGAAAGGAGACGATGAGGTTTGCTTCACGATGAGGTTTGCTTCTTGCCCCTCTGGCTGGCGTCATTGCAGATCAGTTCCACTGGTGATGATTATATCATTTGAACATTCAGGATTACTTTGTTTACCAGCAATATTCCTGCTGTGCCCCACACACACACACATTTTCTCAGGATAATTTTCCCCAGAATAAGCTTGAGCCTGCAGAAGACAGGTTCAAGCTGGCAGATTGAGGGCTGATGATTCAGTTAACAGCTCATTAATTTTCTTCATTACCTGCTTAGAAAAAGTGCAGAGGAAGGCTATTGTTAGATCTTTAACCATGTGCACTTCTAAATGCATTTCCTCTTTCCATCTCTCCATTTCATTCTATTGCAATGTCTCCTGAGATTCCTTGTCTCTCAGCACTCTCATATTTTAACACATTTCTGCTGGCTTTGTTTGTTATTAGAACAGATGCTCCACCTTCTCGCCCTGATGTTTTTCACTTGAATGGTGATGAAATGAGTTATTTAGTAAATGCCATCAAAGTGTGCAAAACATTTTTGATTACAAGCCCTTTAACTTAATTATCTATTTCAGCTGTGGAGGTCACATCTTTTTCTGATTATGCAGAATTCTATAATAGTCACTTGTTACAGGTGAGATAAAACTCTACGTGCATATGACTGTACTGATCACACCTTTTGTTATGGTTGGTGTAATTGGATGAAATTATGACGCAACACCAAATTCACATGCCTAAAAAGACCAGAATGCATTTTTTTAACCTCCAGTTCAGGTCTAAGGAGATTACAGAAGGGTGTAATGATATCAGCTGTGCAGTTGGGAACAGAGATAATAACTTTGGTGGATGATGGATCTGTAGGTGATTTTGCAGTAAACAGTCAAAAATAACTTTACACTAAGTGCAGTTGTACTGAAATATAATGTCCACGTGGCCAAATGTTTATCTTTTGTTGTAGTTTCTAAACATCTCCAGTGACGGGAAGAAGATAGAGGTTCTGATGTATTTTTAAGTTATTATATAGAAGTGATATGCCCTGCTGTATGTACAGCATCTCACAGAAGTGAGTACACCTCTCACATTTCAGCAACTAAGGGCAATACTATAGAAATGAGACTGTATAGAAATGTGCAGCTTGTAAAGCAGTACATATATACTGGCCTCTAAAAATACATACAGCCATTATTGTCAAAAAGCTTGCAACAAAAGTGAGTACACCCTAAGTGTTAACAGCTGTTCGTTGTGTAACCATGCAAAGCCACATGCCCTATTCATGGCACCTCAAGGTAAAGACTCTCTGAGGATTTGAGAATTAGAATTGTTGGTTTCCACAAAGATGCCGAGGCTACAAGAAGATCCGGAACACCCTGAAACTGAGTTACAGTGGCCAGGGTTAAAGACAGGTTTCACTCGGAACAGGCCTTTCAATGGTCCATCAAAGAAGTTGAGTCCTCGTGCTGGGCATCAGGTGCAGACGCTGCTTCAAAAAAACTGATGCATGAGTGCGTTGGTTTAGAGGTTCTGCTTGTCAGTGATCAGACCGAACGCCTCACATTGCAACAAGTCGCCCCAAAAGGAGCTTCTACTAAAGCTGCTTACAAGAAAACCTTTAAACAGTTTGCTGAAGATGACCTGTCTAAGACCATGAATTACTGGAACCATGTCATGTGGTTTGATGGGGCTAAGATGCCCTGTGTGTGGGGCCCATGTGTGGCGATGCCCTGGTGAGGAGAACCAAGAAAATTGTCTCTTGGTTTGGTAGCACCATGGTCTGGGGCTGCATGAGTGCTGCTGGTACTGGGGAGCTGCAGTTCATTGGGGGAAACATAGATTTAAACATGTTCTTTGACATTATGACGCGGAACAAGATGCACTTCCTTCAGAAACGGGGCTGAACGGCAATTTTCCCACATAATTAGGACCCCAAACTTGCTAAGGAAGGTGATGGAGTGGACAAGTATGTCTCCAAACCTGAAACCTATTGAGCACATGTAAAACATCCTGAAGCAGAAGGTGGAGAAGCACCATGTGTCTAACATCCAGCATCTTTTAATGTCATTATGGAGGAGTGGAAGAGGATCCCAGCAGCAACCTGTGAATTCCATGCCCAGAAGGATTAAGGCAGTGCTGGATAACAATGGATAACCATTTTTTTGAAATACTGTATATATTTCTGATCGAGAGGTTTACATTTGGTGGTGATCATTGCTTTCTGAGATCGTCTTGCAAAAGGGCGTCTCACAGTATTGTATTTTCATTGTTCAACATGCCTTATTGTGGGAGGTTTGGGTGAAAAGTAATCATCATTCTCAGTGAAAATAGTAAGTTATGTATTGGTATGGTCAGACTCCCTCTGTCCTGCAGTGTGTATGAATATATTTATCTCTGATAAGAGATGAGTGTGTATTAAGGGCAGTTTTTATTTGCAAGCATAATTGTCTTCCTGGTGAACATCACAGTGTGCTAGTTCAACACCTCATTTTTTTTTTTTTTTTTATTGGTAAGGAGGCAATAGCTCTAGGGGACACAGGGGTTTGGGGTTCAGTTTGAAACTTGATTGTATATTACATATTTCTGACCAGAAATTCTGTATATATTTCTATTTTCACATTCATAGCAAAGCTGCTTACTTATATTCTATATAAAAAGGAAGTAGTTGTCGATTGATTGAGTGCACGCTTCATTATGCATTATAAATATTCCTTCATTTGTTTAAATGGTGCCAGTAATTCTGCTGTCTGGATGAGGTAAAATACTGACATTTGTGCTACACTCTATCACACCCTGCATAACAATGTGTCACACCGTAATACATTCAAACCTGTTTTCTGATTATTTAATAGATTTGGGCCAATTATGTGGAAAAGCCTACAGAAGAGGTAGCGCAGCTGTCTGAAGAGAAGGAACGTGTAGCCAAGTACAAGGCTGTCTATGTCACCGAAATCACTGATGGACTGCACTTCTTTACACAAGATGTGGAGACTGGTAAGTAAGGAGTCACTGGTCAGGGATCACTATGGAATTATAATTCCCAAATATGGTGGTATTAAAACAGTGTCAGAAATGTGGAATAAATGTGAAATACTGTATGTTCATTACTTACTTGCTAGATACCTCGTTTGTTTTCATTCCCAGCATGTTTTGACCACCTGCTGAAAAGTTTTGTTCACGAACTTCATTAGTACAGCATGCACTCAAATACTCACTGGACATTTAAAAACAATTTCCTTCCTGCTGGATCCGAGTCACAAATGATCTGTAATGTGTGTAACACTGCAGTCATGCTGATAAATCTGGCATTACTACAAAACTCTTACAGACATTCAAAAATTAATTACAATTGAAGTAATAAGTGACTGAAGACAGTTGAATTATTTAACTATCTATAATCTACCATGCAAAATAGCAAGGATCATTCTGTTTGTATAGTGCTGCTGTATAACTTGTATTAAGGGATAGTTAAATGTAGTGATCAGGAAACTAAATCAAGTGCAGTATTATGGGCAGAATGCAGAAGTAAAGCAAGATACCTGCTGTATTATACAGTTCCCCATCATCAATGCAGTCTACATAATCTACTACCTAATATATTGTAAACACCCAGGTCTATAAGTTTACCAGTGGAGAGTTTTGCATCCAAATAGATTTCAAATGAAGCAGTCAAGCTGTGATAAATGTGTTTTCTTTTTATAGAACATATTACATATATGTAATATTGCCATTGTTTTATTAAATCAGATCACTATATGAAAGGCCTTTAGTCAACAAGATGATTTTCCTCTTTCACCAGTTTGTCAAAATGTAGTGTTCGTTTCCACAGTTAAAATCTCGCCTTCTGGCTCAAGCCAGTTCTGTTTGCATTGGTCTGGTTTAACCTTACGGAGGGAGCATTGCAATAATATTTAAAAGTTGAAGATTGGTTGGTGTTGAAATAGTTGTTTCTGGACTAAATACTGCAGTAGGTTCATATAATTCAACCCTTGGAAAAACATCAGACAATAGTTGCCTTCATGAATTTTCAAAATCATTGAAAATTATTGCTCCTGCTCTCAACAGTATTCTGCTTCAGAAAACACTGATGCACCAGGGTACACACATGATTACTGCGGCAAAAATGCCCTAATCCAGCCCCCAATATCCTCCCATTTTATCAAACATTTTTCTTTAAACCTTTAGAAACTGTTTTTTTCCCACAGGAGGCCATTCTGTTGCACTTGTTGAGGAAGTGTGCTTTTTTATAAAGCAGCTGAAACTGAGAGCATGTCATGTGTCTGAGTTCCTCACACTGCAGGAGTTCATGGGTAATTTTAGAAGCCGATGTAAACAAAAAACACTAGAAAAGCTTCCCAGCAGCACAATGGCATTAATTGCTTCCGTCTTACAAAGCAGTAATTTAGCCCTCAGGCTGTGATTGTCTTGTTCCATACTTCCCTCCCTACTCACAGTCCTTCTGGTGAGTGAATAGAAGCTGAATAAGTCTCATAAGAGTGATAAGAGTGCTCTAATTTCCTTTCTCTAGGATGCTGTTTATGGAAAGCCAAATATGACAAGAATAGTTTATGAATAGAAAAAAACTTATTTTAGTTTTAAACACACAAATAAAGCTGAACAATAACTAGATGACATTTTGAATTTATTTGTTCAGTTTACACATGCTATTTTTACATGACTGCCATTTGTCAGAGACCCTTATCCAGAGTGACTTATAATTCTCATTTAGTTGAATTTTAAGGGCAAATATCAGCAGTGGCACGATGGTGATGGGATGTGAACTCACGATCAGAAGTCCAACGTCTTTACCACTGATCTACCCACACATCCACACTCTGATATCCTTAAACAGAGGAGGCAGTGTAGGTGTGGGTGCTTCTGCTTTCTGAAGCAAATGTGCAGATAATCATATAAAGGAAAAGGAAATCTGTTTCGTTTAGACTAAAAATGGGTACTATTTAAAGCAAATCAGTGCTTATGGACACCCTGTAAGATCAAGGTGCCTGGTCTCTACATTCACAGTAAACAAAAATGTTTTAGATTCTTCCTCTTGTAAATAGTCCCACGTATGATCTTTTATTAAAGATGTTTGTGTTGGCATGCAGATTTGAAAAGAGTGACAGTATGTTGTATTTTTTAATGTATTATATATTTAAACATTTTGAACAGAGTAATGCAGTTTATCCTTTATTACCTGCTGCTGCCACTGTGAAAGAAGGAGGATATCTTGCATGAGTGACATGCAAGAGAGAGAAGAGTATAAATGAGTTCAGAAGACTAAAGAAAGAAATTAAAGTGCTGTATCTTGTCACATGTACAATACAGCACAGTAAAATTTATTCTTCACATATCCCAGCGATGTTAGGAAGCTGGGGCCAGCGTGCAAATACCCATCACATCACCCCTGGAGTACAGAGGGTTAAGGGCCTTTCTCAAGGGCCCCAATAGTAGCAGTGTGGCAATACTGGGGCTTAAACCACTGACCTTAGATTAGTAACCACTGAGCTACGACCGCCCCGCTAGAAGACTTTATATTAATATTGTTCCCTCTGTGGCATTTCTTGGAAATTTGGCAAACAACTAAATCCTAGGGGATGTTATGGGAGTGAGCAGGTGTTTACCGGGGTAAATGGTTCCCTACTCACCCCACTGGGGTTGCTGAGATTTCACCCCAGTCATATGTCCTTCATGGTAGGCAAAGCTGTTCTGATGTTCGATGACCTGCTGCAGGCTGTTGAAGTCAGCCACAGTGCAGTTGCTGTTTGGCTGCTCACTAATCTCTTCTGTGTTTCTGTAAGTTGTTGAGAATGCGGGGCTGTACGTTGATCTTTCTCAGGTTCTTGGTTTTTTTTATCCAGTGTAGGCGTTGATGAACCTTTGTGAAGCTGTTGAATTTTGTCATGCACTAAACCACCAGCGGCCCCACCTCCTCACCTCCTGAGGCTGTCTCATAAACCAGGCCTGCCACAGTAGTGTCGTCTGCATATTTAATGATGCTGGTATTAGAGCCGGAGGCACAGTCATGGGTGAACACTGCACACTAAGTGATCTCACAACTGATGTAATTTAGGGTCATTCGTCTTCTCTCTAAACACCACAGTTTTACAAGCACACTGAATGTTGTGTTGTTGTAGTGACCTCCATTTTTAATAGGTGGAATACTTTTCATTAGCCTGGTCTATTGTCGTTTTCTCATCCAGACTCCAAATGATTCTAAAAGTAGAACTATTGCAGAAAGATGGTTATACATGCTGGAACTTGCTATAAAATGAAATTTGACATTGACTGTCTATTATGCAAAGCTGTTTATTTAAAGAAAACATGAAGTCTGGCCCATATTAAAATTTGTGTATCTATTTGTAAGCAACAATAAGCCTATAAAATATGTCTATTGACAGTATAATCTTTAAGTTTGCCATATTTTCCATTTAACTACAAGGACAAAGTTACTGTCTTGACAGCCAACTTGTCTATTCTGTGCATTTCTCTTTCTCATACTTTGTTCTATGTAACAGTCATTATATGACAGTTTTTAAACAGTTGCATGTCTTCCATAATCTTTAATATCTCACAGATTAGTGATTTTACAGATTGCAGTTTTGGTGGAGATCTTAAACTAAAACAGTAACTCTTCATTTCATCCTTAAAACAGTGAAAAGGAAAAAGTACTGCATTTATTCCTTTCACTTACAGCAAGAATCCGAAAAAATGGACAAAACCACTTCTGCACCTGATGGCACTTTGCCAGTAATAATGTTTACACCTTTTGTTTTAATCTGAGCAGGTGCACAGCTGGAAAGCCTGATGGAGACTATGAGGGCAGAGATTGCAGAACACCCACCTGTGGAGGGTGCCTTCACCCCACAACGAGGGGACTACTGCATTGCCAAGTTCACCGATGGAGAATGGTGAGCACTTCAAAGTCCCAGCATTTTTACCCAAACCTTACATTGTGCATGTGAGTGTTCAATTCTGCCCACAGAACTGCTTTCCTGCACTGATTTAGGAACACTAACGAGTAGACCTAAGTGAGAGTTTCACACATTCACTTTAGAATTAATGATGGCAGTTATTATGTGCCACAAAAATATCAGAAAGCTTGTATTTTGCACTTTTTCCTAATCTTGGCTCTGATATTCTGCATGTTGCCAGTGTCGGGGGTAAAGTCCACTTTATTGTGACTGGAGGTTCAGTGCAGCACCTTTGTTGTGTAGTATAAAGGGAGGGAAGGTTGCTCAGTGGTTAAGGTGCTGGGTTACTGGGTTCAAGCCCTGAAACCCCAAACCTGCCACTCTTGGGCCTTTGAGCAAAGCCCTTAACCCCCTGTGCTCCAGGGGCACCGTATCATGGCCGACCCTGCGCTCTGACCCCAACCTCTGAGCAAGCTGGGATATGCGAAGAACAAATTTCACTGTGCAGTAATGTATATGTGACAAATAAAGGCTATTCTATTCTATTCTATTCTATTCTATTCTATTCTATTCTATTCTATTCTATTCTAAATTACCCTTAGATGGAGCTCCAATCTAAATCATGTTAATAAAAAGTTTCATTTAATTTGGTGTATAAAAAAATAAATAGTTTTATAAGAAATTTCCATTTAAAAAGTTTATACAACTGCCATTAATGGTTGTTTAAATGATCTGATTCAAAGTTTGAGAATCTTTTTATTTCTACAGTGGGATTGGTGGTATTCAGTTGGAACAGTGATGGTTCTACATGATTGGGAGTGTGTATGAGTTGCAGTGTTGCTCTAGTTGGCTGGAGGTCCGCAGAGGAGCAGAGCACAAGAAATCTTTGCTCTGCTGATATTGCTTCAGTAGTGCATCTAGTGTTCCTCTGCACTTTGCTAGAAAGTGACTTTAACTCTCCCTATCTAAGGCTACATGACAGGGAGATTTGATGCAGTTATTGCCCTCCAGTCATAAACGTTTAGACATGGCTGCACAAGTATATTTATCTTTTGCTCAGTTTGAATCCTCCAAAATCCCCCTGCCATCTCCCCACTCCCGTATCCTGCTCCTTCTCATTACCTCTATTTCTCCATGTGTGTCTCTCTAGGTACAGAGCCCGAGTGGAAAGGGTTGAATCTCCTGCAAAGGTTCACGTGTACTACATAGACTATGGCAATGTGAGTAATAAGGATGTGCTTGTCAGTGGGCTGTGAATTCACAGTTAAATTAACAGTAATTTTAATTACCTTTAAATGAGAGAGTAAAGTAGTGTATATGCAGGTTTATAGTCCTATATTTAAATTTTATTGGTATTAAATGGTTTGAGTAATGGGTAGTTAATAATGGAGTACTGAAGTTCCTCCTCCTCTTCTTCCTTCTTACAATTGATAACTCTGCCTGTGGAAGGCTTTGGCAGGCATTTCAGAAGATGGTTAATAAATAGAGCTTGTTTTTGTGTATCATTCTACAGAGAGAGATGCTGTCTTCAGTTCGTCTAGCAGCTCTTCCTGCTGCATTCGGTATCCGGACCCTTCCTGCGCAGGCCACAGAGTACACCTTTGCCTTTATCCAAGTCCCACAAGATGTAAGTATATGCACAAACACAGACTGGACTCTGATTTGTTTCCCAGAAAATATTTCTATTCTGATAAGGACTAAAAGAACCGGAAATCCCAGCTCCACATGATTCCCTCTCAGTATTAGCCCAGAAATTTTTAAATGAGACTTTTTCTTCTGTTAGAAAATGGGCAACATCATACCATTAGGGCCCCCCATTTTTTGCCAAATGTTTTTTTTTCTGTTGATTAGTTTGTTTTCATTTTAGTCTAAAGTGAAGAGCCCTGATTATATGTTAAAAATGATTGTGGCCTTTACTGATGACTTGCCTCCTGCAGGAGGATGCACGGGCTGACGTGGTGGACTGTGTGGTGAGGGACATCCAGAACACACAGTGTCTGCTAAACGTGGAGTACGGTGGTGCAACTTGCCCTCATGTCACTCTGCAGTTCACTGACTCCAAAGATGATGTGGGCCTTGGTTTGGTGAAAGAGGGTCTGGTCATGGTGGATGTGCGCAAAGAGAAACACTTGCAGAAAATGGTGAGGGAGGCGACTTGGACTGCAATTTACTATTTACATTATAACAGTTTCAACTGCAGAAAAAAGGCCATGAAATAACAAAAATCAAATTAATAAACAGTATTGACTATTATAAATGAGCCATAAAATTAAAATAGTTAAAATAAAAAGAGTACAATAGTATTATAAAACATTTAAATACACATACATAGAATCAACAAATACAAGCATTATAATGAAGGTTTCACAGGCGTAACTACGGTTGTAATTTAAACATTTCCTCCTCTTTTAAAATATTTTATAAATGGGATTAATTTGGCATTAAAACATGGGAAATAATAATTTTGTAAAAATAAATCTGGATTAAGGGTTAATGTTTAAAGGCTTAAAGGCATGCAGACCCTCTCTTCCTAATTCTGCAACCTCAGAATTCAGTCAATAATTCTAAAGTCAGAACATGCATAAACTATACCACAATTTCTCTTTTAACAACAACATTTAAATGTCTGCAAATCTGTTCACAAACTACTACTTTGCAAGTTTGGTCCATGGTGATCATTCATGGTGATCACAACCCAGATTCATCAGCCCATGAGATCATTGAGAGACCCCCACCAGCCCATCTCACAGTAACCACCATGCTGCAGTTAAAGCCACAGAGATCACATGTTCATGCTTGATGTGAACACTAACTGAAATATGGTGAATACAGTGAACAATACAGACTGATTAAATTCAGGAAATTCTGAAGTGTAAAGAAGCAGTAACCGCTGAAACATCATGCACGCATGGTCTTCACCTTCCTACCAGCCACCAATGCAAAGAGTTCACACTGTAACCTCAGCTTTCCTCTTGATGCACCAGCTCACACGTATGGTTCACTCACAGCCACATTAATTTACATGGTTCATTTTTAAACCAGTAACTTGATTCAATGATATGGTGCCTCAAGGGAAAGAGATTTGGCAGTGACTACATAAACTCGTATTCAGCTTGTCTGCACTTTTTCACAGAAGATTTCAATTGCTTTTTATGCGCTTTCTGATTCACTTACTCTCTTCACCCCCTCTCCTGTGATGTGCTTGTGTACAGTCCAGATCAAAAGGCCCAAGGGCAGCACCAAATTATAGTACAGTCTCAGTGTACAAAAAAGGCTTCACATGTTCTGAACTCGTTATTATGCCTAATGTTTTGAAGCCCCTGCATTTCTGACCTTATCTCTTTTGACAGAGTAAACTGTCCCTATGGTCAGCACGACGCTACACACACACACACTACACTTTCACTTCTCCTCTGTTTCTCGCTACAGCGCTGTGGGTGCACACACGCCAGGTAGCATGCCGCTCACACACACACACACACACACACACACACACACTCACTTCATTCTTTCATCTCTCATCCCGGACAATAAGCGCACACACACACACACACACACACACACACAAAACGGAAGGACTTCCTAAAACTTTGTGTACTCACCTGTTTGTTGCAACGGTCTTCCGGGTTGGGTTTGGATAGCAGCCAACCGGAGCGCTGAATAGCGGCAAAACCGGAAGTCGGCAAGTTTATGTTGATGGGACATTTTTTTTGTGTGATTAACATTATTGGTATTGTTATAGTTTCTGTTATTATTATTATTATTGCTATTATGAGTATTATTATTGTTATCATGTTTATTACTTCTCATGATATTTATAATGTTAATAAGCCATTCTGTGACTGGCTACAAATTACCAAACCCCTTTGGGTGAAATGGTTGAGTCCAAGGGGAGGGGCTTACACTTTATAAACCAGTCTCCCACTTCAATTCGGGGTGGAATTGTAGGAGTGGTGCATTGTGGAGATAACGTAGTCTGAGAACTATTGTAGTGAATGCACATGAGCAGGTGCGCCTATTTTGTATATAGTTTTCTTTACTTTCCTCGTAATTGTCCTTGTTTTGTTATTTTGCCATTTTTTCTTTTCTGGGGTATTATATATATTTTGGACTTTGCACTTGAGCCCGCTGTAAATAAACACCACTTTACACGGAACATCACAGCGAGTATTGCCATTATTTGGGTAGAAGGCGAACCCGTAAGGCCGCTCTACCACATTTGGTGTCAGAAGTGGGATGGCTACTCGCAGGACAGTGCCAAGAGGAGGCAAGGCCAGGATGGTGCTTCGTTCCCAGACCCAGGCAGCCACTGATGAAGATGGAGCCTGGGGAACAGTGGATTCAACTGAGGAAGAAAGAGAGAAGGATTGGTTGCCTCCTGTACGACCCAAGGGTACGGCATCCAGGACTGGAGCAGGGCCGCCCATTAAACCATTCGAAGCAGGGATGGCAGAGGTGGTCTGGCAGTTCATGCATGCACAGGAGCAGCAAGAGCAACGCTACCTCCAAGCGCTGCAGCCTCTGCAGGAGACCATGCAGCAAGCAATCCAACCAGCTTCTTCATCACTGGGCCTGGAGAGCCCACGAATGGAGCTGCCCACACCAGCACCCCGGAGAATTAACCTGTCCCCAAGGGTTTCGCACACTCCAACAGGAAGCCCACAACTGGAGCTTCCTACACCAGCTCCCCGTGGAAGGGCTACTGCACTGAGGGTCCAGAGCACACCGACGCCCACCAGTCAGCCAATGCTCAGAACCGAGCCCAAGTTGCCAAGCTTCCAGCAAGGGAAAGACATTGAGAACTATCTGCATCGGTTCGAGTGGCTCGCCAGAACCTGGAAGTGGCCGGAGGACGAATGGAGCTACCAGCTGGTTCCGCTGTTGACCGGGCAAGCACTGGAGGCCTACCTGGCGATGGATGAAGACCAAGCAGTGGTCTACAGTGAGCTCAAGAAGGCGCTGTTGGAGAAGTTTAACGTTTCTCCAGAAACCTATCGTCAGCGGTTTTGTGCGACTATGACCCCAGTTGCAGAGACAAAATCAGAGACATATAATCGGCTGAGGCACTTGTACCGCCGTTAGGTGCGACCAGAACTACACACTAAGGAGGAGATTAGTGAGATGGTCATCCTGGAGCAGTTTCTCCGTGTCCTGCCATACGAGATCAGGATATGGGTAAATGAACGAGAGACGAGAACTGGGCTAGCTGCTGCCAAACTTGCCCAGCAGTATCGTAACGCTCACCAGGAGAGTCGTCGTTTCCAACTGGTGAAAGGTGACCAGAAGAGTTCTACCAGTGGATGGAGCACTGGAGAATCTCGCCGCACCTTCAAACCAGCAAGGGGGACAAAGACACCAGAAAACAGAAACCCATCTGCTACTATTGCCAACAGCCAGGACACAAAGCAACCATGTGCCCAGCAAGAAAGGCCAAGCTGACGGGGTTTTGTTATGTCCCAAGGAAGGAGGACAGTACAGTGAACTGTATGGGGAACCCCCAACTCGTTCCAGTGACCGTTAATGGGAAGGAGTTGAAGGCTTTGTTGGACACTGGGAGTTCAATGTCACTGGTGAAAAGATGTCACGTGACCAGTGTGTCTTTCACGCATCACACAAAGTTACAATGTGTGCATGGAGAGGTGAAACAGTACCCCCAAACCGAGGTGAATGTGTCCATAAACGGGCAGACCTACCTACTCACTGTGGCTGTTGTGGAAACCCTACCGGCAGATGTTATTTTGGGACGTGATGTACCGGTATTACCCGAACTGGTACAAGCAAACTGGGAGGAGGAACGAGTGAGATCCAACATCCAGCTAGCCTGTCCAGTCATCACTCTGGCCCAAGCTAAGATGGGACTGCAGCCGTTGCCTGACATGGACAGTAGCTTGTTGCGGGGCGGGACCAAGGGGCCCAGAAAATCAAGTCGCCAACGTCGGCTAGAGAAAGGACTTGGTACCCCGGTGCCGGAGATTAAAACCGAAGGACTGGAGGTCAGTGGATGGACTGTACCGGTGAACATCGTGGCGCTGCAGCGCACAGACGAGTCGTTAAAACCTTTATTTGAGAAAGCGTTGCAAGGCAAGCAAGCGGACGTGTGTGGGGAGCAGTACGTCATTAACAACAATATACTTTATATGCAAGCTTCGGATGTAACCAGGTTGGTGATGCCGAGATGTTGTTGCCCCGTGGTGCTGCATCTAGCACATACAGTTCCCTGGGTGGGACATCTGGCTCTGCAGAAGACCTACGCACGTATCAGCTCACGATTCGTCTGGCCGGCGTTGTACACGGATGTACAAAAGTACTGCACCACATGCCCCACCTGTCAGCAGACTAGTGCTGTGCGATGATGAGACAGGGCCCCTCTACAATCATTGCCTGTAATCTCCGTCCCATTCCAACGCATCGCTATGGACATAGTAGGGCCATTGGAAAAGAGCAGTACAGGATATCAGTATATCCTCGTCATCAGTGACTACGCCACTAGGTACCCAGAGGCATTTCCTCTCCGCTCCATCACCACCCCTAAGATAATAAATGCTCTCATTCAGCTGTTTTCTCGGGTGGGAATCCCAGAAGAGATCCTCACGGACCAAGGGACTAACTTCACCTCAAGGCTGATGAAACATTTACACTGACAGCTGGGGATCACCGCTATCAAGACCAGTCCATACCACCCGCAGACAGATGGACTGGTGGAGCGCTTTAATAAAACGCTCAAAAGCATGCTGCGGAAGTTTGTGTCGGAAACTGGAAGAGACTGGGACAAATGGCTACCTTTCTTGCTATTTGCCTACCGGGAGGTGCCACAAGCATCGACTGGCTTCTCACCCTTCCAGCTCCTGTATGGTTGGCAGGTCCAAGGACCTCTGGATCTCCTCCGGAGAAACTGGGAGGACCCTTGTTCAGAAAATAAGGCTGAAAAGGGCATAGTCCAGTACATCCTAGAGATGAGGGATCGTCAGAAAGTACTGTTGTTGCTGCCAACGTCCACGAGTAAGCTCCTTATGAAGTGGCAGGGGCCCTACAGTGTGGTACGGAGGATGGGGCAGACATCATATGAAATCCATCATCCAGACAAAGGCAAGGTAAAGCAAACTTACCATATTAACCTGCTGAAGGAGTGGTAAGAGCCTCCCAGCAAAAAGGCAGACCAGGTACTGCTCATTTAGAAAATGGAGGAAGATCAGGAGGAGGATCATCAGGAACCAAAGGCTAGCAGGCAGACACAGCCAGCAGAGGTAGACCTCGGACACCTGGAGGCACCCAAACAGGCTGAGCTGCAAACGCTCTTTGGTCGGTACCCGGTGTTGTTTCGTCAGAGGCCTGGACCGACCAACCTGGTACACCACAAGATCCGCCTGTCCAACACAACCCCATCTCGACAGAGACCGTATCGGGTACCTGAGAGGCTGGTGGCACCACTAAAGGCAGAAGTTAGGACTATGCTGGAGATGGGAGTAATCGAGCCATCAAGCAGTGAATGGAGCAGTCCGGTGGTCATCGTACAGAAGAAGGACAACACCCTCCGCATCTGCATTGACTTCCGTCAATTAAACTCCCAGTCCCAGTTCGACGCGTACCCGATGCCACGCATTGATGATCTGCTGCAAAAGATCGGGGAGCCAAGTACGTGACCACCTTAGACCTGTGTAAGGGATATTGGCAGGTGCCTCTGGAAAAGACGTCCCGACCTTATACAGCGTTCAGGACCCCACTTGGACTGTTCCAGTTCACGGTGCTTCCCTTCGGCCTACACGGGGCACCAGCAACGTTCCAAAGGTTGATGGACCAAGTGCTGCAAGGCGGGGAAGAATGGTTGGCCGCGTATCTGGACGATGTGGTGGTCCATAGCGAGACCTGGGCTGATCACCTAAACCACCTCGAGCAGACCCTGAGGAGGATCCAGGAGGCAGGCCTGACAGTGAACGTGGCTAAATGTGTGTGGGCCAAGGCTGAGGCAGACTACCTGGGTTACCGCTTGGGTGATGGAGAGCTGAGGCCGCAAGTGGACAAGGTGGAAGCCATTCGCAACAGCCCGAGGCCTACAACTAAAAAGGAGGTCAGGTCCTTCTTAGGACTGGTGGGATGGTACCAGCGGTTCATCCCAAATTTCTCCACCACTGCAGGACCGCTGACCAACCTGCTGGGAAAGGCAGTGAAGAACCCTATAAGGTGGACTGACGACTGTGAGACAGCCTTCGTCACACTGAAGGAAAGAATGTGTGCAGAGCCTGTCCTACGCAGTCCAGACTTCACAAAGCGGTTCACCGTCCAGGTTGATGCATCTACGGTGGGCATTGGAGCAGTCTTGACCCAGGGTGAGGAAGGCAACCAGAGACCAGTCGCCTTTCTGAGTCGGAAACTGCTGCCACGTGAAACCCGGTACTCCACCATTGAAAAAGAATGCCCGGCAATCAAGTGGGCCCTGGAGAGCCTGAAGTACTATCTGCTAGGAAGAGAATTCACCCTGGAAACAGACCACAGAGCATTAACCTGGATCCACACCATGAAGGACCACAATGCTCGGGTGACCAGGTGGTACCTCTCCTTGCAGCCGTACAACTTCAGAATCAGACATCATCCAGGGAAACAGAACCTGACTGCTGACTACCTGTCTCGCCACCCGGCAAGCTCGCGGCTTGCAGAGGGGAAAGGTGATGTGACAGAGTGAACTGTCCCTATGGTCAGCACGACGCTACACACACACACACACTACACTTTCAATTCTCCTCTGTTTCTCGCTACAGCGCTGTGGGTGCACACACACGCCAGGTAGCATGCCGCTCACACACACACACACACACACACACTCACTTCATTCTTTCATCTCTCATCCCAGTCAATAAGCGCGCGCGCACGCGCACACACACACACACACACACACACACACACACACACACACACACACACACTCACTTCATTCTTTCATCTCTCATCCCGGACAATAAGCGCCCACACACAAACGGAAAGACTTCCTAAAACTTTGTGTACTCACCTGTTTGTTGCGTCGGTCTTCCGGGTTGGGTTTGAATAGCAGCCAACCGGAGCGCTGAATAGCGGCTGGCTTTAAAGCGCCAGCGCTGTGTCGCGCATGCGCGGCAAAACCGGAAGTCGGCAAGTTTATCTTGATGGGACATTTTTTTGTGTGATTAACATCATTGGTATTGTTATAGTTTCTGTTATTATTATTATTATTGCTATTATTAATATTATTATTGTTATCATGTTTATTACTTCTCATGATATTTATAATGTTAATAAGCCATTATGTGACTGGCTACAAATAACCAAACCCCTTTGGGTGAAATGGTTGAGTCCAAGGGGAGGGGCTTACACTTTATAAACCAGTCTCCCACTTAAATTCGGGGTGGAGTTGTAGGAGTGGTGCATTGTGGAGATAACGGAGTCTGAGAACTATTGTAGTGAATGCACATGAGCAGGTGCGCCTATTTTGCATATAGTTTTCTTTACTTTCCTCGTAATTGTCCTTGTTTTGTTATTTTGCCACTTTTTCTTTTCTGGGGTATTATATATATTTTGGACTTTGCACTTGAGCACGCTGTAAATAAACGCCACTTTACACGGAACATCACAGCGAGTATTGCAGAACATAAGCACCACCACTCTCAAAAAAAAAATACCTAAAATCATCTTAGTGACTAGTGCTACAGAGGAGCGTACCAAAGCTACTCGGTTCATTGCTTTGCTAAGTGAAAATGCACTTTCTCACACTCGCATTGTCCACCTTGTGTGCTTTTTAAGCTGCTTACATGTCACCATTATGTGGAAATGCAGGCTGTATATTAGAGATTTTCACTGGTGGTTAATAGCATATATTAACTACATAGAACCTAGAGCTTAGATTGTGTGTGTGCATGTGTGTGATCAGGTTTGTGGTCTCTGTCCTTATGGCTGCTGTTTTTGCTGTTACCCACCTGGACAAATCAATGTGTAAAATAGTCTTTGTTTTATATTATTTTTTACCAAATCCCCAGTGTTCTGGATAAAAATAAAAGTGAACTGATGAATACTGCATTGTGGTACATCACAGGTATCTAATGGAAGTATCACCTGCTCTAAATTAGAATTAAACACTGTTTTCTTTCCAGGTGACTGAATATCTAAATGGCCAGGAGTCTGCAAAGAGTGCCAGGGTATGTCCTCAATCATTTTTACCCAATACCTCCTACCTCTCATCTACCCTCAATCTGCCCCCTTTATCTCTCTGTACACACACACACACACCCCACTATTCCAGGGCAGGGTGCAAACTGAGATCACTACTACTAGTTAAATAAAAAATACAAATAAAAAAACTTTTTATGATGATGGAAAATAAAATATCTTTATTGTTGCCTGAACTTTTCCTATGTTTTTCTCTTCCTCCTTCTTCCCCTCTGTCTTTCTCTCCTTCCTTTGTCCCTCTCTTCTTCCCTCTCCTTTTCTTCTTCGTCCTTTAGTGCTACCCCCTTTTCTTTTTTTTCCATCTCTCTCACTCTCTTTTCCTGCTCTTGTTCCCTTGTTTCTTCCCTTATTTTTTCTCTCTCCCACCCCTTTACTCCCTCCCCTGGTTCTCCCTTCTGTGTCTTACACTGCCTCCCTGTTTGCACTCGTTTGAACTGAAAAGCATCACAGTGCTGAGAGAATGTACACGACAGAGGGCACTTGAGCGAATAGTGATGAATATTTCAGCCACAGAACAAAGACGCAGTGAATTGAACTTTAATAGGGTTATTGTTAGTGGTTCCACTGTATGATGGATGTTCACACCAGACTGTGGGAACATTACACACGGCTAAATAAAGATCAATACACAATAAAGCAGGTCGGAAACCTAATTGTCATTGCTCTAACTTTAATATAAACCTTGCTTTCAAAAGTTTAACAAAAAATACAATTTGTTAAAAATATTTTGTTCTTAATGTGGATGAAGGTGTAACTGGCACATCTGTCGTTTTATTCTCTTATAACTTCCATAAGTTGTTTTATTTTTATTTTATTGTTTTGTTAATTTAATCGACCCCACCCTTTATGAAATATTGTATGAATATATTGAGGGTCTAATCATGAATTTGAATACAAAGTTTTTTAAGACGTAATGATTAGATCTTTTTGACTGCACTTTGTTCTCCAGAAACTCTTGTTCCTTCCTTTAACCGTTCACACGTCTTTTCTTTTAGCTCAACATCTGGCGCTATGGAGACTTCAGAGCCGACGATGCAGACGAGTTTGGATACAGACGCTAAGTCCTAAGATGTTATGGAAGACGCATTAAACGGAGAGACAACAGGAAAATATTTCAACAATTTTATTCTTGGTATCATTAAAACGTTCACCTCATTTGTTCACCATGCTTGGCGCATTTAGTCTTTTCTGCTCTCTCTTTTTTTTTTTTTTTTTAAGTGAGTACAGAATTTACATGAAGATGCGTATAAGGACCAATTGACCAGAATATTTTAGCCAATTTTACTTCAATCTCCATGATTCCTGTAGAATTTACAGTCGGACATCCTCACACTTTATTGTACAGCTTCAGTAAGAGGTTTTTGCACATCTTCCTGAGAAAATGCTTCCTTAATTATGAAATAATTTTCAATTTATGAATTTATATGGATATTATTTTGAAGTTAGGTAAGCACACTCAAAAAGAGACTAATGAGTGTATTTTTTTATGTATGAGTGTTTTGTGTAAGGAATGTTTTTCTCTGTATGGCAAAAAAAGGAAAGCTGCCAATGCCTTGACAAGCATTTGTTCAATTTCTCTACAATATAACAGTAGTTTCTTTGTGTCCTCCATGTATCTCACTCTCTTCTACCATAGCATAAACTAGTGTTTGAAATAATTTCCTTCCAAGATAAACTTGGTCATTGTATTTAAATCTGCTAAATAAAAAGGAGCAATGTCATTCTGTCTGTCTCACTGAGAACGAATGAATGAATGAATAAATGAACGAATGCAAACCTAATTAAGACTAATGCATATATGAAGCATGTGTATATTTGCTGATGCTGAAATTTTAGTCATGCCCAGTAGAAAAAGGATATTAATGCTTTTACTACAACTACAAGTACAAACATTACTGCTCATCATCCATGGCATTACAACCCCCTGAAAACCTGCAGATCATTTTATAAATATTAATTGATAATGTATTATAAATGTAAGAAATTGTCATCATTAAAGTAGATCCATTTCTAATCTTTATATTTAAGCCCCTTTAACGTTTTACATGCTCTATAAATAAGAACATCTTTACAAACGATGTGACGAGAACAGTTCCAATCCAGTATATTTAATCTATTTATCTAAATAAATAAATGAACACACTGTCAACTGTGGTGCAGATTACCGCTTAGACCGATCCTAAAATTTAATTATTCGGTAGGGGGCACACTATTACACAACTATTACACAACTGCTTTTGTAATAAAGCTGAACTGTTGCTTTTTAAACAGAATAAATTTACTAACAAATTTACTAACTGAAAACGCTATGGCTGATGTTTCAGGTTTCCAGAGGCATTTGACAAGCCTTAATACAGGCATCACAAAAATATGTTGAGATGAACTGTATGAACAGTATGACTTGTTTCCAGATTAGTCTGTTTAGACAGATTGCAGTCAGTTTACCGTGCAACAGTTACCTGTCCTTCAGCTTTCTCTTAACTATTATTCTTATGTTTTGTCAAGTCAAGTTTATTTCTATAGCGCTTTTCACAACAGACATTATCTCAAAGCAGCTTTACAGAATTTAACAGTTAAAGTGAATGATGTGTGTTTATCCCTGATGAGCAGCCATGGTGACTGTGGTAAGGAAAAACTCTTAGATGTATTGAGGAAGAAACCTTGAGAGGAACCATACTCAAAAGGGGAACCCATCCTCATTTGGGTGACATCAAGAGTGTGATTATAGTCTTTAAACAATACAGAACACTGGAGAGTGAGATCTAACATGAGCACTGGAGTGTGTGATTATAAGTAATGTTCTTTCTACAGTCTTTTACAGTCATTATGGTTATAAAACCAGGAGCTACTGAGCAACTCATAAAATAGCTCAACATTTGTAATCATCACAGATCCAACACCAGCTTCTCCATGCCAGAGCCTTTAAACACTCCAGGAGGTCCAATGTCAAAACTCCACACATGTAGTGGGATCCAATTGGCACTGGTATGTCTCTAGATGGTACGGCAAGTTTGCGAGTTCGGCACCTACTTCTTTGAAGGTCCATAATCTTCATAAGGTGGGACGTGACTGGAGAGAAATTAGCGTAGCTGCTGTTCATGATATTAACAGCACAAGTTGATAATGTGCATGTGATCAGATGTTCTGGAGCACAAGGTTATTACATGTGATGTGTGTTATGTGTAGGCCTTACTTTTTTATCTGCCCTTGAACTGGGAGAGTGTGTCTGAGCCCCGAACACTGTCAGGAAGACTATTCCAGTATTGGACTTTTAGATAAATTATTATAGATTATATTCATAAGACAGACTGAAGCCTTTCTTTTAATTTGTAGAAGAGATTTTGAAAGAAATGATATTTGGATCACATGTACCCCTGCTCATTCATGTAGTTATCTAATCAGTCATGAAATCATGCAGATACAGATCAAGAGCTTTGGGTAAAGTTCACATCAAACATCAGAATTCAATAAACAAAATTAATATATTGCACATTTAACAATGGACCCCAAGCTGCTTTACAGAAAGAAATACACTTTCCAAAAAAGTGAACACTTAATCATCACTATAACACCAAGTCAGTTAAGCTTCAGGGATATGTATCTGTCCAGTTAGAAAGCATAAGTGATTATAATATCTGTGAAAAACAAGAGTCCATGAGGATGGCATGAGGCATCCTCTAGTGGGATCTGTGCTCACAGCACAGCATGTGCAGCTCCACTGGCATTTGGCAGAGAACAGCAGAATTGGCAGGTTTGCCAATGGCACTCAGTTCTCTTCACGGATGAGAGCAAGTTCACACTAAGCACACATGACGGACGTGAAAGAGTCTGGAGATACCATGAAGAACATTATTCTGCTTGCAACATCATTCAGCATGACTGGTTTGGTGGTGGAAGAGAACTTTGAGAGGAACCAGACTCAAATGGGAATCCATTCTCAATTAAGTAACACTAAATTTCTATTCATAATTCTATCATTGATGGACACTTTAATAACTCTACATTACAAGTGTGGCCCTCTGCCATTGTAGCACCTTGTTGCTGAGAGATCAGAGAAGAAGCACCTTGTCTGAGCTGATAGGAAGTTTCAAATAAGTACTCTTTTAGACTGCAGTGAGCAGAACAGCAACAATAGAACGTATAACATCATGTTACACTGCTGTCAGCCAGAAACAGAAATCGAAGCCAAACATGAACACACAGTCACCAACACTGGAAATGAAGATTAGGAGAAAAACTCTCAGGTCTTTATAAGAAAAAAATTCAGGTCTTTTGTCATATTTTAATGAGTTTAATCCTAGTTAAATAAAGGTTACCATAGCGATTTCCATAGTGGAGCTGGAAAAGTGAGAATTTCTTTAACATTTATTTTCTAAGGATGGAAGAGTGCAGCTTGAGTATTTCAAACATGTGTGTGTTGAGAGTCATTGAGATGTTTCCTCATTCAGTTTGTTTTCATATGTATTTTGCAGGTTGATTTGTCCTTGGATTCACTTAATGAAGACGTTCTACCAATATAAAAGCAACTTTCACTAATTAGAGGTGAATGTAAATTTGCATGAAAAAAGAAAGTGGAATAGAACTTTGCCAACTGCCATAGAAAGTACATTTAAGATCCTATGTGATTGTGGTTCCCAGAAAAATAATAAAGTTACAGCCCTCGGTGCTGAGTGCTGAGTTAATGAGGACTGCAGGAGAGAGTAAAGTGGATGTGCATCTCAGTGGTTCTAAGAATGTTGAGCTCCAGTTAGCTCAGTAACCAGTGAGAGTTACTTAATTAACAAGGAAACTCAAGTCAAAAGGTTTAGAACATCTTCATTTTTATTTTTTTTTATTGAAATTTTACAACTGAAAGTCTCAATGTTCTGTAAAATTGAAGCATAGTATTTGAAATTTTATGAAATTGAACCTAAAAGAAAAAATTTAAAATTAAAAAAATGTCTGGTTTAAAAATATCTAAAATTATGATTTCTGACTCATCAAAGTGGCCACCTTTTGCATATATAACAAAAACATTGTAACATTCTTTTTTCAGGGGTACTCTAATATGGAAATTGGTCGCTCAGTGGACAAGGCATCGGTCCTCTGATTGTAAGATCATGGGTTTATATCCCAGCACCACCAGGCTGCCACTGCTGGGCCCATAAACAAGGCCATTAACCTTCAGTTGTTCAGCTGTATAACTGATATATCTGTAAGTTGCTGTGGATAAGGGATAATCTTCCAAATGTTTGAATGTAATATTGCACCAAATTACTCACAACACTGCTGTAGATGTTTCAACAAATGAGTAGCACTTGCTTTCACCCGTCTGTCCAGTTCATCCCAAAACCAGCTTAATGGGTTTTTAGTGTGGGAATGATTTGAAGCCTAACATCTTGATCTTTTCTTCTAAGGTTGTAATGGCGCAGCCTAGAGGTAGGTTTCGGGTCATTATCTTGCTGTATTTTTGTGGTGATATGTGTAATAGCAGTATGTAATTTAGTGGTAGTGGTTTTGTATCAAGGTTCCACTCACTCCATGCAAATCACAGACTCTTGATCCAACAAAAGAGCCCCAAAACATCATACTTCCTTCACCAAGTTTGACAGTTTGTGTCACACAAAAAGGAACCATCCTTTCGCCGACTGGCATACAAACATCCTGAGTGATGAACCAAAGATTTCAAATTGAGTCCATAAGACCTTCTTCCAGTCTTCAGTGGTCTACTGGCGGTGCTTCATGGCCCAGAAATTTTTTTTTTCTTAATTATTTTGCTGCCACTCGCCCTGTCAAACCTGCAGCTCGAAGACTTGCCCTCACATTTCAAACTGACACTTACTTACTACGACCGCCACAATTTTGTCACGTGAGCGTCAGAGTCTGTCACTCAAGTTTGTTGACTCTTAGCAACTTGTCTTCTGATTCTGGCTTTGGGAAAGTTTACTGCGTACCATTTCAGGTTATCCACTGCATTTGAACTGCTTTAAACTCAATAAAAACTGGAAAAATGTAGGTGTTCAAAAACTTTTGACTAGAAGTGGACTATAAATTTCACTAGAAGAAGAGCCTTTCTAATGTTCTCAATGGTTTTCCAGCATAAAGCATCTTAGAGAATCTCATGATGTGTAGGTCTTAATATTAACATTACCAATATAAATATTTTATCTCAGTGAACTGACTTATAGCTTATAAAATAAAGCTTCAGAAATGCTAAATGTCTAAGAGTCAAATGTATTATTAAAATTAATATTATTATTAATATTATTATTATTATTATTATTATTATTATTATTAATAATCATATATAACTGCACATGCAGTATGTAAAGTAAACCAAGATTAGTATAGTTCATTTAAAAATGTCTGAATGCATAGCAAATTGTCTAATTATCCACACATTTATTAAATTAGCATACAAGCCGACTTATTGTTTAATTCAGCAGATTTCTATTAAGTTTCTCACTGACACAATTCTGTTGCTTGATGTGATTCTACATTAAGAAGTCAGTATTCTGCCATCTAAAATCTAGTGCTATTTGAATGAAATGAATGTAATGCCAAAAGATTTCTGAAAAGCATTTATATTACTCCTTCAGCTTAAAATTGGAAAACTACAAAAGGAAATAATACAATGAGGAAATAATAATAAATAATAATAAAAAACTACAAAAGGAGATAATACAATGAAGCATTTGGATAAATACATTTAATTAGTAGATGCCTTTCTGTAATAATAATTACTGTCATTAATATTACAAACTCAAGGTTAACGAGTCACATTAATCTATAAAGCATTATATGTTAAACTAAGAAATGCTCAGTATTGTGTCAGTGGGGGGTTGGAATACATTGTATAAACAGTCTGATCAGATTCGATACATACTCACACAGACACATACTCATGAATTCACATTACCCAAGTATTACACATGTCTCTGTTCCCAGTTCTCTGTCTCTCCTTTTTAGTGAGTTATGCTGTGTTGCCTGTGGGCTGGAGCACAGCATTGCAGACACGCCCTTCTTCTCCTCCTGCTTCTCTCATTCCCACACCGACCACAGGTTCACCCGCTAACAATGTAAAACACCATTTCTGTATATATGTAACTTTATAGATTTTACATTTCTACATATAGCTCTTTTTTCTTTTTTCCCATTAAGATATGGCCCGAATCCATGCAATTTTGCTGAGAAGAAGTTAGACAGGGGCTGATAACGACAGGAGAGATCTTTGGCTCTGCTGGTCTAGTCCTGCAAAATCCTTTATCTTGATCACAACAGGTCATTTTGTTCTGAACACTGTAGGCAAAGCAAGCTGAACATCTAAAGCAGAACCATAATGATGTATTGTCTGAGTGGTATCTAAGGCTCAAGGGTAGTGTTAAACAATGTGGTGGACATTCTAGACTAGAGGAAGATGAAACCACAACACTACTGCATCGGCACCTGACCACAAATCACTGTCCCTAGGCAGGATAGTCCCAAGTCTGGGCACAAGGACAAATGTTAAATTTCTCCCTTTGTATCAATTCGATTCAATTCAATTCATATTGCTTTTAACAACAGACATGGTCTCAAAGCAGCTTTACAGAGATAAAACAGTAAAATAATTTCATGTGGAACCATCCCCAGCTGCACAGAGTGGTCTCCAAGTGAAGAGAACTCCATTCGGAGGTATGGTGTCTGGATAAATTAGGCAGATCTGATTTTAACTACAAAGTTAACTGTGAAAAATCTATTTAAAAAGTTTTTCAAACAAGAAAACTTTTTTCATTGAGAGTGAGCAAATGTGTGTTTGATTAGTCAAAATGTTCTCTTCAGTGCTTCATTTGGAAAAAAAATCAAGTTAGACACAAAACACATAGAATGTACATAGATAATATTAAATATAATCTCACCGACATCATTGGTATTATCAACAGTCTGAAGTGAATTTCAGCCTCAGTTTGGGGTTAAAAATTAGAGCTGAGGTAAGTCACAGTTTTTCAGCTGATTCCAGGTGTGCAGTCGGGCAGTCAGGAACGTTTTTGGATGTAAAAGTAGATGTGATGCAAACTGAGATCATAGCTGTTCGTAAAAAGGAAAATATCACACATGAAATAAAATGTAATCAATTCCAGACAGCCAGGGACCTGGTTTTAAATAAGGCATGGTTTTGAAAACCTTCAGAGCGGATGATATATAACCCTGTATAAAGAAATAGCAGAAAACTGGGCATAATTTTTCAGAAGCTTTGAACCAGGTGTATGGCCATCTACAGCAGTCTGGACACATGCTCTGACATTTAGAGTAACTTTGTTCATAAGAGGGACAGCACATGTAGGGCGTTTTGGAGACAAGGTGAGGGAGACGTGATTGAGATGGTTTGGACATGTGCAGAGGAGGGACATGGGGTATATCAATAGGAGAATGCTGAGGATGGAGCTACCAGGAAGGAGGAAAAGTGGAAGACCAAGGAGGAGGTTTATGGATGTGGTGAAGGAAGACATGTAGGTAGTTGGGTTGAAAGAGGCAGATGTAGAGGACAGGGGGGTATGAAGACAAATGATCTGCTGTGGTGACCCCTAATGGAAGCAGCCAAAAGATGAAGAAGAAACTCCTCAGGAAGAAAGTGAGATGTTCCATGGACTGCACGCCACATTAGTGGTTTGAGATTTGCTGGAATGTACCCAGCCTGTGGGAGGTGGAAGCTCAGCAGTTAAGATGTTGGATTGCTGCTCAGGAAGTTGCCACTGCTGGGCCCTTTGGCACATCGTTTACCCTTCAGTTCATATATTTTTATTTTATAGCACTTATAACAACAAACATTGTCTCAAAGCCGTTTTACAGAGATAACGCAATAATAAAAGAATATACAAGTTTATTCCTTATAACTGTACGTTTGTCCTTAATGAGCGAGCCAATCGCAACTGTGGCAAGGAAAAACTCCCTGAGATGGCATTAGGAAGAAACCTTAAGAGGAGGTGGCACCAAATGTCCATTCATTACAGTTCATCATTGTTAAGGTGTACAGTGATGGGCACTTAAATGCAACCTGTGGTCCAGAGCCATTGTAGTAGACTGGTGATATTAATTACAGTCCAGATCCATCCTGAAAGTTAACTTGATCAGTAATTTAATGGATCAGTTGTATGAATGTGATTCCAAATGCGTAAATTGTAAATGGACTGTGGATAATAATCTCATTATTAAGTGTCACTGAAGGGACTTTTTATTATGTTGTATATTTTGAGTCAGCAGTAAAAATCGTTTTCGTGTATTTTGGAGCAGAACGGTTTTAAAACTGAAAGTGGAAGTCTTTACAAATCATCACACCAATAATCTTAAAATATGATTTAACTCCACTACATTTGCTTCATTATAAGTGTAACAGTCCAACTGTTACACGCGCGTGCGTTTTGGTCATGCTGTAGTTGTTACTGTAACGTGAGCGAAAGTTACGCCGAAGCGCGGCATTTTCTCTTTCAGCTTTTTTTTTTTTTATGGAAAACGAGCTGCTTCCGTTTGCTGTGTCTAACATCCGGAAGGGTGGGAACCTGTCTTAAAGTTCTGCAAATCACAAGTTAGAGTTACCTACAGTCTGCTCTGAGTGACTTTATCTCTGAATAGACTGATAAACAAAACTATCCTGCGTCGTGAGTATTAAATGGTGTTAGTTTGAGAAGATGGTGTGTGGAGGAGAATTGGTTTGATGGTTGGTGTGTAACAGCTCACCTGGGACAGGAGCTCAGGCGCCTGCTGGTGTTCTCCTGCTGGGATCAACACTGAGATTGTTCTCATTTGAGACTCACACCGGATTTCCTTCTGTCCCTCACTGAAGGTAATTTTCATCAAATTAATGATTTAACTTCAGTTACAATGAAATGTAGTTTACTGAGTTGCAAAAGTGGTGCTTTAAGGTGTGTGTGTGTGTGTGTGTGTGTGTGTGTGTGTGTGTGTTTATGGGTTGTTGTTGAAATGCTAAGTGAAAACCGAACCACACACAAATCTTATCCTTTATTTTTACTTTTTTATTTTCATCTTAAAATATTTGTTCATTTCTTTTTTTTTTCATATAAACTGTGTTTGTCTTCTACATAATGTCGCAAAAACAAACAAACAAACAAACAAACGAGCGCGCGCGCGCGCGCGTGTGTGTGTGTGTGTGTGTGAGAGAGAGAGAGAGAGAGAGAGAGAGAGAGAAACACACATGTGGCGAGCTGCTGGTTGTGTTGAAGGTTTTCTTTGCGGAGTGTAAAAGTGTGTGTTGATCACAAGTCCCCTGCAGTGCAACATGACTGAGAAAGTGTTTATTATGTTAGATCTTTAGAGAATCTTATGAGAGAAGCAGTAACTCAGCTACATTCCGACTGTACCAGTGGAGCTCAACTACAGAAACCTGCTGAAGTCTCACAGCAATCCAACAGCTTCCTTCTCAAACTCATTCAGTGTTCAGGCGTTTTTAATGAGATGTTGTAATGAGATACAACAATGACTTAACAAAATGTTAGTAATGCATTGAGTTATATTTTATACAATTCTCATATGTATGTCCTTTTAACTCATGCACTTAATGCTGTGAAATTGAGCCTTGGTTTGATCAGATATAGAAAAAAGATTAAGCACGATTTATTTTCCTGTGCTTCTAAATTTCTAGTTCTTGTAATTAAAGATTTATTTTTGAACTGAAGTCATTGTGTTCAGAATCAAGTGTTTTTTTAACCTTTACATTGTCCACTCTATACCTTTAGAGGCAACCTGTAACTGATAAAAGAAATTTCACTCAGTTTTAGCCTCTTTTCAAGAGTTTATAACTTATAGGGGAAAGTGATGTCACATCAAATCACAAATGATGTCTAACTATCATAAAAATGTGGACTTTGGAAGATGAGAATTGTGTCCTTGTTTTCTATGAAGTATTAGTGTGAAGCCCACATGCCCATTTCCAATGATTATTTTTACATTATTGAGACTGTGAAAATCCAAGTGTCATTTCACAAGAAGAAGCGGCAGCTTTTCTGTTGGTCTTCTGACAAACTTCTGTTGAATGTTTACCAGAACATTTCATTATTCAGGCCATGTAGGAAATGTCTTCTGTACATCACATTACTCTGGCAATGATGAGAATTGAATGAACGCTGCTGCAGACAAGCCCAAATTAGAATGCATTTGATGAACCAATATATCAGATATACACAGACTAAGCACAAGATCAGCTTCAGAATACAAGACAAAACATAAAAACAGTGACCTTGTAATAAAAGAGCCTAAATCAAAGCCTTTAGCAAATTTAGCTTTTAGCTGAGATTAAGGGGCCATTAAGTAAGGCAATACCAGCAGAGGTATTGCCTGACTTCCTGTTTTTAGTAGCCCTCCCAAATTGCAAATAAACTCGAAGCTTATTTAGTGTCAGATCAAGTTGCTAAACATGTATGCCAAGTTTGGTGTCAATACTTCAAATGTTTCTGTAATGTGCCCTAACTTCCTGTTTGGTTACTTTACTCGCAAATTAATTAGCATGTTATCGGCACAAAACTTGAAAGAACAATTTAGTTTTTGTTGGTCTCATGACACTGTGACCCAAATGTTCTGATTATTCGACAAGATCTGTCCTGTACGTCCAGTTCCTTCACTCACATGTTGTTTGATCTGAATACATAACAATGGTGCCAAGACATGCCATGACTTCCTGTTTGGTGACTTTGTTTGTATATGTTTAAAAAAAATCCAAGGGACAAGTTTCTTCAGGTTGGTCTAATAATTCTGTGATCTAAATCTGTTGATGTTTAGACAAAAGTTGGAGGGAAAAAAGTGGAGTAATTAACTGTATGTGATAGAACATTGTCATGCATAAAGATCATCACATCTTTAATGCTTCTATATGTTTCTTGTACCATTGTTTAAAGAAAGTACTTTCCAGAAACTGGTAGTAGTTTTGGAGGATTTTTCTGGCTTAATTTATGTTAATATGTTAATATCAGCCCACATCATAAAACTACGCTGACCTTGCTGTCAGCTTACTCAGACTGGAGCTCTGTATCTATTAGTGAACTAACCATGGGTCTACCCATCAAGGGTTACTCTCATTTCACTCTTCATATATTTCTTGGCCTAATCTTAATGCTTCAGCTTGTGATTTTTGTTAAGTCAGGATTGTGTTTTAGCTTTTCTTTACTTCAGCAAAATTATCTGAGTTTTTGACACTTTGTACTTCTGGAGATTCCAGTTACAGTTGTAGAAAATAGTGGTACTGGATGCTAAAGGGTTTCTGGTAACCGATAACAGAAATTTTGCTATTAATTTGAGCCTTTTGTTTTTTTTGCGTGACCCTGATTACTATTATTGGCAAACAGTGACAGTGAAGTCTATTTTTTGTTTGTTTGTTTGTTTTTACATCTTTGCCTGTAGTAGAAAGCTGGCCAATAATTATGCATGTCAGAATTTAAAGTAATTGGCACTTTGATACACCTCCCTTTATTAACAATTAGACATCACCTGAAAATTATTATTCTGATTTGGAACTGGAAATGTGCTTGAAAAATATAGAATTATATTTATATTAATAATTATACCCTGCCTATCTATCTATCTATCTATCTATCTATCTATCTATCTATCTATCTATCTATCTATCTATCTATCTATCTATCTATCTATCTATCTATCTATCTATCTATCTATCTATCTATCTATCTATCTATCTATCTATCAGTGGTGAGCCATCAAAGCCTTCTCTGCTGGTCTAAACACAATCAGTCTTCACAGTCTGTAAGTGCTGGCTGATGTACCTTAGCCTACATTAGCATTGGGACTGTTCTTTAACCCATCAGATTTAAATTCTCCTCACAGGGCAGCTAGCTGGCCCAGAATAGTGTCAGCATTTCTTTTCCATCCTCTGATTGGTTGGTCAGAGGGAAAAAGTTACAGGCAAGTTTGACTAGCAAAACACTTCTGTAGCTCTGCACACATTAATACATCTGAGTTAGACTTTTTTTTATGCCTACAATGGCTGACCTGAGGAAGAGAAATTGATTTGGTCTCAGACATTCTTAAAAATAAAATAAAATTTAAGTAAAATGGTTTTCACCCTCCATATGTGAAATGTCTCTCTCTCTGTAATGCCCATGTTTTTATATTGCGTTCTTGTATAGAATTGATGGTTTCTATAATCGCAACGTGATAGTGGTGCTATTAAGAGGTGGATTAAGTTGGGTACGTCTGGAGGAGGGAAAACAAATTGTTTACTATCACTCTTGTACACTACGTATCCCCAAACTTTACATTTTTTACTTTTTCTTCTTTGCTTATCTTAATTTTTGTCATGATCTTCGCGTTCTGGCTTCGCTTCGTCATCTAGCAGCGGTGTTTTGAGCTCATACCTCAATTCTTTGCTCACGTGACAAAGCAAAAAATCGACAGAGTGACCGCTCGTACCTCAGAAAACTCGTACATTAATGCACTTGTAGGTCAAGGTACCACTGTATATATATAATGTGTGTGTCTGTGTGTGTGTGTGTGTGTGTGTGTGTGTGATATATATATATATATATATATATATATATATATATATATATATATATATATATATATATATATATATATATATATATAATAAAATATTATATACACACACAGTGAGGAAAATAAGTATTTGAACACCCTGCTATTTTGCAAGTTCTCCCACTTAGAAATCATGGAGGGGTCTGAAATTGTGAGAGCCCACTTTGAGAGACATAATCTAAAAATAAAAATCCAGAAATCACAATGTATGATTTTTTAAAAACTATTTATTTGTATGATACAGCTGCAAATAAGTATTTGAACACCTGAGAAAGTCAATGTTAATATTTGGTACAGTAGCCTTTATTTGCAATTACAGAGGTCAAACGTTTCCTGTAGTTTTTCACCAGGTTTGCACACACTGCAGGAGGGATTTTGGTCCACTCCTCCACACAGATCTTCTCTAGATCAGTCAGGTTTCTGGCCTGTCGCTGAGAAACACAGAGTTTGCGCTCCCTCCAAAGATTCTCTATTGGGTTTAGGTCTGGAGACTGGCTAGACCACGCCAGAACCTTGCCAACTTACGACTGTGTAGCAATGCACAGCTCGAATTACATCATCTAGTTCGCGATGTCATGACTGTGGTGGGTCTCATCAGCAAGAATGATGAGTCAGCACACAGAGAGGAGGTGCACCAGTTACCAGCCTGGTGTAGAGCCAACAACCGGTCTCTGAACGTTGACAAAACTAAAGAGATTGGTCGCTCTGTGTTTTCCTTAAGTAAACAACATTCTCCACTGAACATCAATGGATACTCTGTGGAGATTTTCAAGAGGACCAAATTCCTTGTTCATTTGGCGGATAACCTCACCTGGTCACTCAACACCAGCTTCATCACCAAGAAAGCCCAGCAGCATCTTTACTTCCTTAGATGGCTGAGCAAAGCCCATCTCCCTCCACCCATCCTGACCATGATCTACATAGGGACCATTAAAAGCATCCTGAGCAGCTGCATCACTGCCTGGTTTGGGAACTGCACCGTCTTGGATCTCAAGAGCCTACAGAGGGTAGTGAGGACAGCTGAGAAGATCATCGGAGTCTCTCTCCCCTCTATCATGGACATTTACACCTCACGCTGCATCCGCAAAGCCAACAGCATTGTGGACGACCCCACACACCTGTTGCACACCCCTCACACACAGCTCTCACACACACTCTTCACCCTCCTGCCATCAGGGAAGCAGTTCCAAAGCATTCGGGCTGCCACATCCAGACTGTGTAACAGTTTCTTCCCTCAAGCCATCAGGCTTCTCAACACAGAACTGAACTGAACTCACACACACACACACACACACACACACACACACACACACACACACACACACACACACACAAAACTGTATGACTGATCCGTACAACCTGGATTCAACACACACCCGTACTCACTTTACACATCCATGTCTTCACCACACTCATATTACATCACTTCATTACCATAAACTGTTTACATGCCGTTTTTGCACATCTTTCTTTGGATTGCAGCTATTGCTCTTTTGCACAACATTTTGTTTAAATATTTGTTACTTACAATGTTCACTTTACCCTTTTACACACCACAGTGTGCAATATACAACAGTATTTGTCCTACACTGTCCTGTAGTGTCTTGTGTTGTTTTTACACTGTTTGCACCAGGTTGCACACGATGCACTTTGTGGTGAGGACACTTACTAGTCCTTCGCCCTGTGTTTTCTTTGATTGTTGTTGTATGTAGCACCAGGGTTCAGGAGAAACGTTGTTTCATTTCACTGTGTAATGCGTCAGCTCTATATGGTTGAAATGACAATAAAAGCTTCTTGACCTACAGTTGAGTCATGAACACTGACCTTAACTGAGGCAAGTGAGGCCTGCAGTTCTTTGGATGTTGTTGTGGGGTCTTTTGGATGAGTCGTCATTGTGCTCTTGGGGTACTTTTGGTCGGAAGGACACTCCTGGGAAGGTTCTCCACTGTTCCATGTTCCATTACCTAAAGCTTTCGAAATGGCTTTGTAACCTTTTCAAGACTGATGGATTTTCATTACTTTCTTTCTCATTTGTTTCTGAATTTCTTTGGACCTATAAATATATATATATATATATATATATATATATACACACACTCACACACGTATACTGTATATACAGTCAGGTCCATAAATATTGGGACATCGACACAATTCTATCATTTTTGGCTCTATACACCACCACAATGGATTTGAAAAAAGTGGATTGTTATGCAATGGCCAAGTCAATCACCTGACCTGAATCCGATTGAGCATGCATTTCACTTGCTGAAGACAAAACTGAAGGGAAAATGCCCCAAGAACAAGCAGGAACTGAAGACAGTTAAGTAGAGGCCTGGCAGAGCATCACCAGGGATGAAACCCAGCGTCTGTTGATGTCTATGCGTTCCAGACTTCAGGCTGTAATTGACTGTAAAGGATTTGCAACCAAGTATTTAAAAAGTGAAAGTTTGATTTATGATTATTATTCTGTCCCATTACTTTTGGTCCCTTAACAAGTGGGAGGCACAAATGCAAGCTGTTGTAATTTCTACACCGTTCACCTGATTTGAATGTAAATTAAATTATCAAATTAAAGCTGACAGTCTGCAGTTAAAGCACAACTTGATTTGAATTCATTTCAAATCCATTGTGGTGTATAGAGCCAAAAATGTTTGAATTGTGTCGATGTCCCAAGAGATTCCCATTAGGTTCTGAAGGATTTGTTTCTGAAGGATTTGTTTCCATATATGTAAATATATGGACCTAAATGTTTATAATACACTTCGTTTAACATGGTTCTCTATTTCTCAAAGTAGAAAAATACCCAAACATGTTTTGTAAATTGGAAACAAATTCTTCAGAATCTAATTCACCACAATGTCTGGACCAGTTTACACACAGTGCCACTTTACTACTTTACTGTCTAAAGATGCTGAACATTTTCAAAAGGCAAACTTGTTTTTAAAGAGAGAAGATGATCAGGACTTTTAACAAGCACATGTTTAATAATCAGGTGTCCATTTACTTTTTCTCTTTTTTTAGTCTTTTGGAATGCTATTCTGATGAAACTATCTGCTGCAGTGTCAAGTCTTTTACAGAATGGAACATGTGTGTGTGTGTGTTTCTAATACTGCACTGTGTTAAAATGTGTGGTTATGGCTTTGCTAATGTATAGCTGTAGGAGACGCTGGTAATATGGGAACTCTTTCCACACGACTGTGCTGATACCTTATGACATAACTTGTATTTTCACAAGTTGCACAATTGAGAAATATTTAGATTTGCAATCATTTGTTTGTGCCAACGTGATAAACACTGTGTTTGCGTTGTCTGTGGCTGAATTCTGCATGATATCCACTGTGTATCTTAAATGTTTAAAATAAGATATTTTTTATAACCTAAATCTTATTATTTTCCAGAACATTGTCCCACACATGAATTAGTCAGTTGGTCATTATTCGTCTTCCTTTTTTTCAGTAGAGGAACAGATGTATTTATACTGAGATCATGTGACAATCTAATTGTTCACAGGTCATCAAACTGTTGTGTTGTGATGGTAACTGTTTCCAACATATAACTGGCTCTAACTGGATGGTAACTGGCGGTAACATATAATGAATTTTAAAGGTTTAGTGCGCTCAAGCTCCAGGTTTATTTCAGAAAGACTGGCTAATTTCCATCAATTTCAGTTCCACAAATCACAAGCCCTGCTTCTGCTAAGTTGTCATAGCAACACATGCTCAATTTCTCTGTGCCAGGTAAGTTATGAACTTTGATGAATTCCATTGGACAGGCCTTGTTTCCACCTGACACAACTTTTAAAGAACACTCAAGATCAACTGATGTGCTGTTGAAAAAACTGACAAAACTGAAAAACTGTGCTCATTTTGCAGACTTGAGAGACTGTAATGCAAAGTTTAAATAAACATATTTAGTTGAACATCAAAACCTGATTTCTTTGCTTATAATAAATTAAATTTAGACAAATGTTCACAAATTTTATTATTTAGCGTAAATGAGATCAATTGACATTAATTAGTTTTAAAGGGATCTAGTTATGACATATACAATTTTGTTCTGTATTGCTTGGTACATTAGTGTACTGTGTAGCGTGACCACCTCACAGTGCCAGGGTTCGGGGTACTAGCCGGGGTACTTAAATAAAAATGAATAGCATGCAAACATTTGATCTAATTATGTTGTCAGTTCATTCACATGAACCCATGTAAATGTTTGTCTTATTATAACTATAAAGAACTTTAATTCAGAGTATTTATGTATAAAAGTCTATCTTAAAAAATGCAAAAGCCAGATATTGATATTGATATTAATCTTTAATTTGGACATTTTTAAGCATGTTGTGGGCTGCATGGGGATTTCTCCTTTCAACAAATTCACTCATGCTGAGTTGTTTCTTTCTGGAAGAAAAAAAAAAAAAAAAACATTTGGGTTTGCAAGGTAGAAATTGTGTAAATCAAAATTTGTATTGGTTTTAAATTTTGTATAATTAAATGATATATACATAAATTAAATATACAAACATTGAAAAGAAGCATTTGAAAGTATATTAACGCCGCAGTAAATTACGTTAAAAAACAGATAAATTAACTTTTGCAGTAGACAAAAGCTATAAAAAGAGAATGGAATGTAAACACACGGTAAGCTAGCAGGCCTGATTAAAAAAAGAAAACAAATCAATTGGTGTAGAAAATCATAAGCATTTAGCAAAAAACCACAAAAGTGACTAAATATTTTATCGTTTACTGCTGCTGTTATTTGCTGCCTATAGATTTGCCGTTTGTTTGCACCGTTTTATTTGAATTGATCACAACGTCGTGAGCGAACTGATGACGCAACCTGATGCTCGCGAGTCACAACTGAACAGATTCAGTACAACTGTCTCGAAGTTACAAACAAACAGTTTACACAACAGCACTTCATTAAACTACACCATTTCCCCATGATGAGGGTTATACAGTTCTGCTCACCATGCTGCTGTTTCGCCTTCATCCGTGACACCAGTGTTTTCTCTTTTCCTGCTGCCGCTTGACCCTGTGCTCTCCTACATTTCGCAAGCGGATGTTATCTTGCCGTCATGCAAACCGTAACCTGAAGTAACTTCAGCAGCCCAACTAATTATATAATGCCATTCGTCCACAGCCAATTGCATTATTGATTATTATCGATTATATTGATTAGTTGTTGCAGCTCTAAAATAGTTTACATTAGTTAGACCGCATTTGGGTAATACAGATGTGTATATAAGTGTGATTGTGTGTTATTTTAATTTAATATTTACATTTCTAAATATATGTAGACTTTACTCTTCTGCTTATTTCAGCATACTTTAATAAATGTCTGCATTAAAAACACGAGTTATTGATTCAATTTATTTAGAATAGAATAGCCTTTATTTGTCGTATATACGTTACAGCACGGTGAAATTCGTTCTTTGCATATCCCAGCCTGCTCAGAGGCTGGGGTCAGAGGACAGGGTCGGCCATGATACGGTGCCCCTGGAGCACAGAGGGTTAAGGGCCTTGAGCAAGGCCCTCAAGCGCAGGTTTGCAGAGCCGGATGAAATGGGCGGTAATTTATCGAAGAAGTCTACCGTAATTTCCGGACTATAAACACTTAATTTGACAAAGATTTTTATTTTGAACATAAATAAGCCGCACCTATTTGGGAATAGCCTGCCGCCGCATTTTTCTGGTATTACTGCATGTGTGCAAGACCAAGGAATATGTCCTTATTATTTTCTGATGCTCATTTCTAAGTTTCTTTGACTAACCAGTAACGCTGTTGCCAAGAAAAATAAAAAAGCACGAGTTTTGGAAACCTGTCTGTGTTTATACGATTTATGTTGCAACTGGAGTTAGTGAGCTCTCCCTTCACCCAGACTCAACGCGCTACAACGGCTTGTATCTAAACAGTAGCCGACCAAGAAAGTCATTGTTCACTGTCTTCCTCCTTCCTTTCACAACTATTTCTCTCGGGAGTTTATCTTTTGGCATCGTCGTGCGTTAAAAAAAAAAGTTTTTTCTCCCGATGCTGTGCAGCTCAGAACACAGGTGAGGTGCGTTTTTTTCGTTTCCCTTCGGAAATTTCATTGGTCTAATGTTATGGGGCTCAGTTTTTTGGCTTGAAGTTTGTGAAACCGGAAAAAAACCCAGGAAAAATTCATAAATAAGCCACTTGTTTAAGCCGCGGGGTTCAAAACGTGGAAAAAAGTAGCGGCTTATAGTCTGAAAAATACGATAATCGGTGCACACAGATCAGACTCAACAAACTTGCGTTTCATCACGTAATGTGTCTGTAAGGGATCTCAGAATTTAACTCTGTTCTGCATGTAAACAGGATTGTATTCATTACACATGTGCACCAAACCAAAAGTCTGGTACAAATACGTGCATCGTGTGACACAAACACACACACACACACACACATGGTTTTTTTTTTTTTTTTTAATAAATTGTTAAATCTCCTGAAATTTTCATACACAACAGCCTTTAGAGTTTATAGAAAATAGTGTACAAAAAGTGCCTGATTTGGTAACTGCCTGAAAGACATCTAATAGATTCTGATTATTTCTAAACTTTTCTAATAGTTCTAATAGTTGGAATCGAAGCTAAAGTTAATCTTATTTAAATTATCAGTATTATTAAATATTTAATGTTAAGTTTTTTTTATTTTTGAATATTGTTTCTTACTTACTCACATTGGTTTGAAAAGTTCCCTTCTGCATCGGTTTCAGCAGTAAAATAAAACGATTTGTGCTGCAGGTTGCTCTTTGTTATAACATAAATATCCACCATAGCTCTCAGCTACCTCTAGGTTAAATACAAAATCTGATATGATAATACAGATTATGGCATTGTTTTTAACTTATGTACATGGGTTACACTGGATTGAATGAGACCACGATGTGCAGGTGCACAGTGTTCAAAAATATTGAACTTACCTTCACTCCACTACTTTAAACCTCTGTTCATTTTCTATATTTTCCTGGGAGCTGCAGCTGAAAGAACAAAATCTGGCATAGGGTCTTTTTGTATCTGTAATGCCCTGTCTCTCTGCATCCCCTTGAATATCTCCAAATGGCAGTGCTTAAATAAAATGGCAAAAAAAGGGCCATACACAAGAAAAAGCTGAACTGGAATAAGTGGGTTAAAACACTGTTATTTGCAGTTCACAAGGTTTTCATTATTAAAGGTGAGTTACAGAACAAGGGGAGTTGCATGTGCTTAAAGAAAGCTGTGGAAACGGTCCAACACCTAAAAACTAAATTAAAATAAACTTGAGAGATATCGTATCCTGTATTTATAAATTCTTGCATGTGCACAGGGGTGTAAAAATACTTTATCTATTGTCAATACAGGTTCAAGCCTGGGTGAAGTAAATGCAACTTAAAAACCCTGAAACACACACACACACTATATAACTTGCCAAATGTCAAGGACTTTTTAAGGTTAAGGTTGGTACCTGTATTGCTATAGACAATGTAAGATTTTATAAATACGGGATTTGATAGCTCTCAGGTCTACGCAATGAATTTATTTTTTTCTCCGTGGGGCGAGAAGTATTTTTCAAAATTTTGCCCAGTGATGGAGGACAATTTCAGCTGCAACAATTTTGGTATACAATCTTCAAGTACCACTAATCGCACACCTGAACAAGTTAATCTTCTTATTTTTGTTGCGGTTAATGATGGTTTAAGATTCAGTTTGTGTTTTTGATTTTGCAAAATATAAGATCTTGCTGACTTTGTTTTTTTTTGTTTCACAGCTGCCACAAGTCACAGTTTATTTGCATACACATTTCACTGGGCCTGTTTCATTGGCACTTCTCCAGTCCTTTGAGAAGAAATTCAGAGAAAGTTCAAAGCACTGTTAAAACGTTAAATGCTATGAGTGCCCAGCCAAGGAGAATCCGTCTGAAGCCATGGCTGCTGGCTCAGGTGAGCATTAATTGTGTTACTTAAAATATTATTCTCATGTAAGCTGGTTTAGATGACTGGAAGCAAAAATGGGTGAAGTTTTTACTTATTCAAAAAGACGGAGTGTAACGTTAACACAATTTTAAGAAAGAATATTCTTCATTAAGGACAATCAGAGTTTAAACAAGAAGAGTTATCACAAAAAGTAGCTTAAAGGGTTGATTACAAGTATTGAAAACTCTAGTCAATGACATTAGTCTAATATGTCACTAGTATATATAGCTGCATGGATATTCCTTTTAGTAATAATCACAAACAGTAAGAAATTAACAGTTAATGAACTTATGAAATACTATACTGAGGTCATGCGATTAAGTGTGTGTGTGTGACTTATCAAGTGTAGTTTCTTAACTTTATCCAAAATCTGGCCCTTTAAATTAATAATGTCTTCCATATGAAAGAAAAACCTTTTCTTGGAATAGTGTGTTTTCTTCGTTTTGGTGTGCATGTAGAACTGTTCCGCATGACAGCTTGTTAATATTTGTTGATTAATGTTTAAGGTCAGAACTTCAAGTCCACCCTGCATGTCTAACGCATACATCTTTTAAATAGCACTCATGGTTCAGTTACATATGGTCTAAAGACATGTGTACAGTTTTATTAAATAATTATTACATGCATTTTAATTACAGTCCTATGTGAATAGAAACAAACTGAAAACTCTAATGTGAATTCCAGTCTTATAAACAGTTTTAAAGCATAGACATGTTTGTTTCCTAGGTGAACAGTGGAAAATACCCCGGCCTCAACTGGCTCAATAAGGAGAGTCGCTTATTTCAGATACCATGGAGACATGCCACACGCCATCTGCCAACGCCAGAAGAGGAGAACACTATATTCAAGGCGAGTCTTTACACATATCATTTTGAGTTAATTAAGACAAAATGTGATGCAATTCTTTTGAACAGGTCTGAAATATCTCAGTTAAAAGGTTTTAAACCTGGGGTTTAATATTATATGTATTTTGTTAATTAATTCCAGTCTTTTGTTCAGTTTTTAATTTTCAGTATGTGCTACATATGATTTATCTCCCTTTGACTAAATCAATGTAAAAATATAAATGGGTTTCCAACCATTTCCCATTTATATTTTTGTAAAAATATAAGTCTCATGGGTTCCAAAACATTTATTTTTTTACTGCCATATAGAAATACTGTCAACATACATAAAATTCAGAAATGGAAAGTGTGACTGACTTGAATTTCACTAATATATTGAATGTTAACAAACTAATGAGGAACATAAAACTTATTTATTTATATATATATATATATATATATATATATATATATATATATATACAGTGAGGAAAATAAGTATTTCAACACCCTGGTATTTTGCAAGTTCTCCCACTTAGAAATCATGGAGGGGTCTGAAATTGTCATTATGTGAGAGACATAATCTAAAAAAAAAATCCAGAAATCACAATATATGATTTTTAAACTATTTATTTGTATGATACAGCTGCAAATAAGTATTTGAACACCTGTCTATCAGCTAGAATTCTGACCCTCAAAGACCTGTTAGTCTGCCTTTAAATGTACACCTCCACTACATTTATTATCCTAAATTAGATGCACCTGTTTGAGGTCGTTAGCTGCATAAAGACACCTGTCCACCCCATACAATCAGTAAGAATCCAACTACTAACATGGCCAAGACCAAAGAGCTGTCCAAAGACACTAGAGACAAAATTGTTGGAGCAATCATTAGAAAATGGAAGAAGCTAAACATGACTGTCAATCTCCCTCGGACTGGGGCTCCATGCAAGATCTCACCTCGTGGGGTCTCAATGATCCTAAGGAAGGTCAGAGAAATCAGCCCAGAACTACACGGTAGGAGCTGGTCAATGACCTGAAAAGAGCTGGGACCACCGTTTCCAAGTTTACTGTTGGTAATACACTAAGACGTCATGGTTTGAAATCATGCATGGCACGGAAGGTTCCCCTGCCTAAACCAGCACATGTCCAGGCATGTCTTAAGTTTGCCAATGACCATTTGGATGATCCAGAGGAGTCATGGGAGAAAGTCATGTGGTCAGATGAGACCAAAATAGAACTTTTGGGTCATAATTCCACTAAAAGTGTTTGGAGGAAGAAGAATGATGAGTACCATCCCAAGAACACCATCCCTACTGTGAAGCATGGGGGTGGTAGCATCATGCTTTGGGGTGTTTTTCTGCACATGGGACAGGGAGACTGCACTGTATTAAGGAGAGGATGACCGGGGCCATGTATTGCGAGATTTTGAGGAACAACCTCTTTCCCTCAGTTAAAGCATTGAAGATGGGTCGAGGCTGGGTCTTCCAACATGACAATGACCCGAAGCACACAGCCAGGATAACCAAGGAGTGGCTCTGTAAGAAGCATATCAAGGTTCTGGCGTGGCCTAGCCAGTCTCCAGACCTAAACCCAATAGAGAATCTTTGGAGGGAGCTCAAACTCTGTGTTTCCCAGCGACAGGCCAGAAACCTGACTGATCTAGAGAAGATCTGTGTGGAGGAGTGGGCCAAAATCCCTCCTGCAGTGTGTGCAAACCTGGTGAAAAACTACAGGAAACGTTTGACCTCTGTAATTGCAAACAAAGGCGACTGTACCAAATATTAACATTGACTTTCTCAGGTGTTTAAATACTTATTTGCAGCTCTATCATACAAATAAATAGTTAAAAAATCATACATTGTGATTTCTGAATTATTATTTTTTAGATTATGTCTCTCACAGTGGACATGCACCTACGATGACAATTTCAGACCCCTCCATGATTTCTAAGTTGCAAAATAGCAGGGTGTTCAAATACTTATTTTCCTCACTGTGTATATATACACACATTAACTGTAAGAGACAGATCTAAAAAAAAAAAAAAAATATATATATATATATATATCACATTGTAAGATTTTTCATTTTTTTAATAATTAATTTTCATTTTATTGCATGAAATAAGTATTTGATACAATATAAAAATAGAACTTAATATTTCGTACAGAAACCTTCGTTTACAATTACAACAATTACAGAGGTCAGACGTTTCCTGTAGTTCTTGACCAGGTTTGCACACAGTGCAGCATGGGTTTTGGCCCACTCCTCCATACAGGTCTTCTCCAGATCTTTCAGGTTGCTGGGCAACACGGAGTTTCAGCTCCATATATAGATTTTCTATTGAGTTAAGCTCTGGAGACTGGATATCTGGTATCATCTAGATAGTCTTTGGCAAACTGGGTCTGGAAATGTGCTGGCTTGAGCAGGGGGACCTTGTGTGCGCTGCAGGATTTTCATCTATAGTGTAGTGTGCTACTAATGGTAACCATTGAGACTGTGGTCGCAGCTCTCTTCAGGTCATTGACCAGGTCCTCCCTTGTAGTTCTAGGCTGATCGGGATCAACTCTACGTGCCAAGATCTTGCATGGAGCCCCAGTCCGAGGGAGATTGACAGTTATCTTGAATTTCTTCCATTTTCTAATATTTAAGCCAACAGTTGTTGCCTTCTCACCAAGCTGTTTGCCTATTGTCCTGTAGCCCATCCCAGCCTTGTGCAAGTCTACAATTATGTCCCTAGTGTCCTTAGACAGCTCTATGGTCTTGCCAATAGTGGAGTGGTTGGAGTCTGACTGATTTTGTGTGTGGACAGGTGTCTTTTTATATAGGTAACAAGTTAAAACAGCTGCAATTAATACAGGTAATGAGTGGAGGATAGGAGGATAAAGACAAACTAACAGGTCTGCTGGTTGGTAGGTGATCAAATACTTATTTCATGCAATAAAATGGAATGCCATGCTGGCACTGTGGGGCCATTGAGCAAGAGCACTTTAACCTTCTGTGCTCCAGGGAGGCTGTATCATGGCCGACCCTGCACTTTGACCCCAGCTTCCTAACAACTGGTATATGCAAAGAAAGAATTTCAGTTCAAGTGCATGTGACAAATAAATACATCTCTCATTCTCCCTCTAATGATTTGTTAAGACAATTAAAAGCTTAATATTTTGTGATTTTGATCTTGGAATTCTTTGTGGACATCAGAACCATCACACATATGGGTCTTCCTCCTCAGCAGCATTAGTACCTGATCTCAGAAATGCTCTAATCTGGGTCAGGGTTGGTGGGTGCTGAGGGAGGGGCAGCAGTGAGCAAAGTGTTCAGTGGTGGCCATGACATCAGTTTGAATGCTCATGATTTAAAATTTTAAGTGATTAAAAGGTCAGAAACATGATTCTGTATCAAGTAAGAGAATGCACTGAATGTGTTGCTGTTTATTGTGTTGTGTTGTGCTCAGTATCTGTTTCAGGCTCAAAATATCTGTATCTAATTTGATATTCAGTGGTTTAAACTGTAGTCAGTGGGTGGGGCCTTTACTAGTTGGAGTTCCTTTTTTTATTACATCACTATGCCATGAAAATACAGTTAAAATAGTGGATTAAAGTGTTGCTGAAACATATGCTATTATTCATTCACAAATTACAGCAACTTTATACAAATTAAATTATTTACATTCATTACTATTTTTTTATTATATGAATAATTTTCCTTTTACTATTTTTTAATCTTCTGGTTTTACTGCCTAATGTGACTGAGCTAACTATGCATTCAAGTTGACTCTTTAAAAAGAACATTCTTTAGGCTTTTCCCCAAATCTAAGAACATAATGTACTGTTGATAACAATAGCAAATGTCAGAAGGTTTACTTTAGATTTTTTTGGTTGGATCTATGTTATGCAGATAGATGATGCAGATCAGAAAAGTGCAGTACTGTTGTTGGTTTCACATGAAAAGACTAAGAAAATGTTTTGGGGTAGTTTCACATCATTTTGCATGGTTTTTTTAGATGTACATAGGTGGGAATTCTGCAGAAATCTGGCATCCCTCCACTGAGTGTCTCTTCTTTAAAACTGCCAAGTAAAAAGCTTGTTTTCACTTTTCCTACAGAATGTGTATTCAAATCCATTTATGGTGCCTCTTCTTAATCTAATATTTTTGTGTTCACTTGCTCAGTCTGTATCTATACACTACATTCTACTTTGTTTTTCCACATTCTCAGGAACAGCTTTGCAGAAGTGAAAGTGCTTCAAGTTTCAGTTCCTGTAATGCCTTGTGCTGCATGATGCAATTGGTCAAGACGACCCTATTATTCCTATCATTATTTTAAGACCTTTGCATATTACACTTATAGTTTGTTTTTTTATAAAAGTTGCACAGTGTACTTTATAAACTTACTTTACAGCCTGTTCTCAGATCTCAATGATGGAAATGCTGTTCTCTAAAAACAATTTATCATTTTCCAAGGTTTGTAGTTAAACGGTTGTTTATTCACACCCTGAATGCGGCCTGAATGAAATAACATTTAGAAACAAATATGGGTTTTGCAGGTTTATTATTTTGCTACCAATTCTTATAAATCCTCTTTTTATTTTTAAGGCTTGGGCACAGGAGACAGGGAAGTACCAGGAGGGTGTAGATGAACCTGATCCGGCCAAGTGGAAGGCCAACCTGCGCTGTGCACTCAACAAAAGCCGCGAGTTTATGCTAAAGTATGATGGTACCAAAGAGACACCAATGCAACCATACAAGATTTATGAGGTGTGCGATCTGCCAGTAAATGGAGGTAGGAAAAAGCTGTGAAATGTTCACCAGTGCACTTCATGGAAAGACTGATAGACCTGTGAAATTGAATCGTTTATTGTTTTGCTTTACCCTCACTGTCTTAGTTGTGTTGTTTTATCTATCATTTTATGTTTATTCTAACCTTGTTTTTCTTTTTCTTGCTTAAATATTTAATAACTTTTTTAGATGAGGGTGAGGATGAAGAGGAAGAGGTGAGTATTCCGGATAGAGACTGTGAATGTAGGTTTGAAATTGTTCTTGTTCTGTACAAACTTGGTCAAAGTGCCTGTTTTTATTTGTTTCAGCTTCCTAATGTTGCACATCTTTCCATCAGTAAGTTCCTTTTTCTCTTTGTGTGCACAATTACAGCTTTAAAATTAAATATAAACAACAGTTTTGGGTTTCAGTTTGCAATACACACAATGATAAACATGTAACCTTTAAATAACAAACTTGGATTTACATGTTAAATATAAAGGTTAATTAAATTGTATAATAATGGGAAAAATAAAGTACACCCTTCTTCATTCTTATATTTCTATTTATCGCAGCTGAAAGAAAAAAAATCCAATCTTAAAAAAAAAAAGCAAAAAACTGCAGGTGGTAACCACAAAGCAAAAATGCAACAGATTACATATACATACATATGTAGTCATTATTTCCCTGAAGGTAAAACAACAATCAGAAACCAGGTGAGAAAAAAGTAATGCACCCCATAATTCAGTGACCTTCCTATGGTCAGTGACATTTTTCTGACATTTTCTCTAGGAGTTTATCAGGCTTTTTGTAGATTCATTTTGCCCATTGTTGTTTGCAACAGAGTTCATGCACAGCTCTCTTTTGGTCCCCCCACAGCATCTTAGTGGGTTTGAAGTCTAGAATTTTCTTTCTCTTGACCCACTCAGATGTCTATTTGCCATTGTGCTTGGGGTTGCTTTCTAGTTTCATGACACAGTTTCAGCCTGGTTTAAGCTGAAGAACAGATGCTCTCGCATTTATCTCAAGAATATTGTGCTATAAAATAAAGTAATGGATGTATCACACATCCTGATGAGCTTAAATCCTCACCTCTCCACCACCATGCTTCACTATTGGTTTGGGGTGTTTGTGGTGATACACTGTTTGATTTTCATCAGTGGATCTGGTCACCTCTGGTCACCTCTGGTCTCATGATTCCCAAGAATATTTTTCCAGGGCAGTTTTGCAAACTTCCATAAGTAACACAGTTTTAGTCATTTGCTTTTGTACACCATCACAAATGCAATAAAGAAATCAATGGGATGCAGACTTTAATTCAGCTTGAATTTAAACTTTAATTTACAGAGTTTAACAAATATATTGCATTACACTGTTTAGGAATTACAGATTTCTTTTTTAACAGGATCCAAAGTAATCTGACAAACTAATACTTGGACGCAGATCTGAAGTTTCCTCTTTAAGATGTTTTAAATCCTGCTCTAGAACTGTGCAGTCTCATCTGTCTTTCTGTTCTTATGTCTGTTAGATTTAATTTTACAGTCTCTTGTTTGTAGACTTACTTCTTGACTTCTCTAGATCCTGGGAAGGGTTTTGTTCTTTAACGAGGAATTTCAATGTAAAAATTAAGTTTTTGCTCCATTTTTTAATTTATTTTTTATTGGATTGAAGGATCTTTTTCTAGTCACCCTTACATAAAAGCAATACATGAAATCTGTTCAGGCTCATTCTAAATGTACAGTCATGAACACTTAATGCTCTTCAAGAGTCATATAGGCCATAGGATGAAGCTCTTTTATACCTTTTAAGCATTAAACAGTCAGAACTTGGCCATAATTTCCTGGGCTTTGGCCACACCTGGGGGGAAGGTTTGCAAATACCCTGAAGGAAAGGAGCCAGACTACTGTGATTATACATGATTTCCTGTTCTGGGATTGGAATGCCTGGTTGATGAGTGAGAGTTCAACAAAGATTGGACAAAGTGGTTTGAGCTGACAGAAAGGTTACAGCTACTCAGATAACCACTCTGTACATCTGTGTGAGCAGAAAAGCATCTAAGAATGCAAAACATACCTTGAGGATGAATGCGGTACAAAGGCTTTGATCTGAGAAACAGAAATAGTGCTGTTAGATATCAGTAACAACAGCATAACGCAGCCTATTTGACTATTGTTGCTACATCCCTTGTCTGCTATTTGCCCCATTTTATGTAATTGAAGGGGTCTAACAAAAATTTAAGTAAATCTTATCTGTATAGCACTTTTAATAATGGACATAGAGTGAATTTACATTTTAGTGTCATCAATTAGTCTCTAATTAATAGGGCATTTTTCACGCATAGTGCTACATTGTAAACTGCCACTTCCACTGAAACTTAATTTCATTGTATTTGATTTAAAGTGTTGAATTTGCATCATGAGGCCATCATTAGACTGAGAAAACAGTACAGACCTACCAAAGACATTGCGGAAAATAAATGAATGTCCAAAAGCAATGAAGAGCTTAACAACAACAAAAGGCATGAAAGACAAGACAACCAATTATTTTTACAATATCTGGCCAAGACCAGAACACTGACAAGGATGTAGGCATGTTATTGACTCTACACAAAAAAACATTCCTGGTTTTAAATATGCAACGGTTTTATACCCAGTTCTGGAATTAAATTCCTTGGACAGATGAAATCAAGATTAACTTGTACCAGAATGATGGAAAGTGTATGAGGGGGGAGAAAAGGGGGGACTTTGATCCAAAGTATACCACAATAATCTGTCAAGCATGGAGGCACTTTTTTGGCTTGGGCATAAACAGCTGTCAATAGATCCTGTGGCACTGAAAAATGACCCAAGAATTTTTTAAAGCAAAGAAAATGCGTGTTTAGTCACCTGACCTCAAACCAAATGAACTGTTTTTCACTTGCTGAAGACAAACGGAAGGCAGAAAGACTCACAAACATGCAGCTATTAAAGGAAGTTACATTATAGATCTGGTAAAACATCTCAAGAGGAAACTCGGATTTTGGTGATGTTTGTGTTCAGATTTTAGAGTGTCATTAACTGCAGAGGATTTACACTCGTATACTAAAAAATTATTCTCATCTGTATAGTTGTTTGTCCAATCACATTTAAGCATGTTAAAATGGATAGACTTTGTAAAACAAATGCTGTATATAAAGACACGCATAAATTATTTATTTGTCTTTACTTTGTTTACTTGTTAATTGTGAATGATTACTTATTGATTAATTATATGTTCTATGACAGACCCTCTTGCCAGTGAGCTTCCAAGTTACCCTGCATTCCCAGCCAATCCAGTCGATAGATTCCTAGTTCCTATCATGCCACCTGTTTTTCCTGATCATGGCCATATAGTTCCAAATATGAAGCAGAAGGAGCACCTACTCAGGGAACCTGTTCCAAATGGACATGGTCTGGTTAACAGGGCCATAGCACCATCTGCTGTTCCCCATGCTGTTGACATGACGGACACATTGGTGGACAGTCCTATGCCAGAGGTGAGGCCTGAAGTAGAGAGCCAAGTGCAGTCATGCGTCTCTGACCTGCTGACCAATCCTCATATGCTACCCTGTAAGCATGGCTTCTTTATTTATTATTTTCATATTTTTACTTTAACAGACTAAAAGGCTGTAATTTCAAACTTGATTTTGAGGCTGTGTTTTTATCTGTCTAAATATGAATGTATTTAATTGTCCATATACATCTAATTAACAAATGTTTTCTTCATAAATTTAAAGATCTTCAGTGTTTCTTATTGTTTTACCTGTTTACATACTGAAAACCATAAGTGGCTCTAAAGATTTTTCTTGATCGTGTAGAAAACCTTACATTCAAAGACTAAATATTGATGATCTCATTACAGTGGAATCTGTCAGGGGGTGTTCTATATTATAAGCAAGTTATTTTCAGCAAGTTGATGTTTTGGAATCATGACAAAGGAGTAAGCTTAAGGATCTGAATGACTTTGACAAGAGCCTAATTGAGATGACTGGGAATGCCTAACAAAAGTGGTCCAGTAACGGACAACCAGTGAACCAGTGACAGTTTCAAGGGTTTCCGATGTTCAGTGATGCGTGTGGGGTGCGAAGGCCAACCCATCTGGTCCGTTCCCACAGAAAAGCTTCTGTACTGTAGCACAAATTGATGACAGAGATAATGCTGATAGAAAGGACCTGGCTACATAACCTCAGACCAGTGAGAGTTTACGGCCAGGTGCATCGTTACATAAAAGATCAAAAGATTTTCAAAAAGCTTGTCAAATTAATGTTAAGTATCTGGTTAACATTTAGGTTAAAAAGAAATCAAATCTTTTGGTTGTTACTTCACTTTACAGTACAGTGAAATTCTTTGCTAATTCCAGCTTCTTGTTGAAGGTTATGGTCAATAATGCAAAATTAGTTACTGAGCAAATGATTATAGGCCTCTAACAGATGAACCTTTAACCTTCTGGTCAGTATCCTAGAGCTTGATACAGATTCCAAAGCAGATAATAAACTACCAACTATAACTCCTTTAGACTAAATGCATGCGCATAAAAACCAATCAATTGTATTATTTAAACTCATGACACTCGTCAGAAAGGCACACATGCAGTGATTTTCTTTTAGTCTGTTTATAAGCTTATTACATTTCGGCATGATAAATATGTTTTAGGCAAAGCTTTTCCCCAACAAGAAGAGCAGGTCAAATAGCTCTTGTTAAAGGCCTGTACTCCTCATTTTTTTTTGGAACGGTATTAAATTTAAAAGTTCTGATGCAATCTGTTTTTAATTTATAAAAAAAACCCCTAATTATCCTGAGGACACATGTTAGATGTTAGATCTGCAGCCCTTTGTGTGTGATAATGCAGGAAACCTGATCGCCTTTTGAGCTCAATAGCAGAGCAATCAGTACGGCGCTTCTCTGTAGTTTTTGTTGTACTTGAAAGTATTGACTTGTTACAAAACTTTTTATCAGATTGACAATTAAATAATAATCTATTTAAATTGTGATATATAAGAAGTTTCACATTTGGTGTCTTAATTTCAAGAAGTTCTTAGAAATAAAATATTTTCTAATGATTCATGTTTTTCATTTCCACTTTAAGCATAACACACCTGGAATGAGGACTTTTCTGTATATTTGATGAAACTTGTTGTATAGCACTTAATGCTTTTCACTCCATTTTTATTGTCTTTGGTCTCTTTCTTAGTAACGGACCTCGACATTAAATTCCAGTATCGTGGCCACACCGTGGGCTCTATGACTGTGAGTAATCCTCAGGGCTGTCGTCTTTATTCTGGCAATTTGGCACCAACACCAGAGCAAGTGGAGCTATTCGGACCCATCACACTGCACCAGGTCCTGTTTCCTGAAGCTGCTATAATCCAAAATGAGAAGCAGCGCTTCTACACTGAGCATCTCCTAGATGTGATGGACCGGGGCCTCATCCTAGAGATCCAAGGCCAGGACATCTACGCTGTGCGTTTGTGCCAGTGCAAAGTGTTCTGGTCCGGGCCGGGAGTGCCTGAGGGCGGTCAGCCTAATCCAATGGAAAGGGAGCGCAAGATCAACGTGTTCAGTCTCAATAACTTCTTGCAGGGTAAGCAGAGGTTTTTTTGGAAGCAGATTATTGTGACAATATATTGATCCAATGGATTTTGAAATAAGGAAAAAAACACCAAAAAAACAACTTCCTGAGACAAAGAGAAAGAGGAGGCAGACACTTGAGGGCAACATTATTTTTTGATGAAATGCAAATTGCCAAAAGGAAAATAAATGGCGAACGACTAAAGTAACGTGGACAAATAAAATCAAACGCAGATTTAATTATTTACATATATTTTGACTGATGCATTTAAGATGCAGTTAAACAAAAGGGAGTTAAGCAATGATTGCACCACTTATTTTTAGGATGATAATAATAAGAACAGTGTTCTTGCAAGAGCAATAAATCTGTGAGTTGTGATTTTTTTTTTTATGGTGAAATCTGCAGAATAGAGGACAGATGATTAGTTAATAGTGTTAACTGGATTTATTTAATTTAGAAAATGGACTCCATGTGAGTGTCAGTCAATTTGGGCATCATGTGGTACTTTCTCAATTCAGCCCAATTAGGCCAAAATATTTCTTGTGCTTAGTTGTGAAAAGTTGACTATTTTTTTTTAAAAGAAAAAAAAGAAACACTTATATTAAACATACGTGTTTGATTCAATACTAATAAAAAAGTATTTAGAAGTTTATTGTTAATAAAAGATATGGCATTCAGAGTTCTATCAAATTTAAAAAATTCAAAGTCTGCTAATAAAATTTAAAATAACAGACTGCTTAGTCTGCTATTTCAATTAGTGTTAATATCTAAAAATAGAACAGTAGCCAGTAGTCAGAGGCGGTCTAGCGTCACAGCACCATCTGCCGGACATCTGTATAACAGCAGAATTAAAGCACTATAAGCCTTTAAGATTTTTGGAGGTTTAATATAAGTCCAGACTCATGTAGTTTACTTATGTCTAATTTTATAGACTTTCAGGATGATATCATTTAAGCTTTTGTTTAAATGTGAATCCAAAAAAAGTCTAATTACAAGATTGTATTCATGTATATAGTACTGGATGCATTATATATACCAGTCTTTAACAGAAGTGGCAAACTTAAAAAAAATATATTTCACAAAATAATAAGTTTTATTTCCATGTATTTAAAATTTGTTTATTGCATTATATCCTGTAAATTTGTAGCTTGAGGATAATTTATTTAGTGTTAATTGGTTTCGGAACAACCACTTATGCCTGTGATGATATAAGTATTTTGAATTCTGTATTGTTTAAAATACATATACAGACACATTCTGAAGGCACTCTGGACCTTGGCCTACCTGACGAGTGCTAAATTATAGGTGTTGTGATTTATGAATTAAATTTAATTATATTTGTGCTAAGGCAAAATATATGCTTTTTCTGTTTGTATGTTGTCTGTGCAATTACTATGGAGTCTGTGTTGTTAGCAGGAAAAACAGGAACATTACAGAGAAATGATCCAAAAATCAAAGTTTATTTTTTTTTAAATCAATTCTGACAAAATGCTGATTTTAAGATCAGAACTGCCAAGTGTGCTCACACACACAAGGATTTGCCATGACACAAGATTCCAGGTATATTGTGTATAAATGAAAAAGAAGTACAATTTATACAAAACTTAGTCAAAATAAAATGCCAAATTTATAGCTCTAATATAGAAATATGTGCCAGCAGGAAGCAGTGCAAAAAAAGTGGGCAATGTAATAAATAATAAATATAAAAATAATTTATATTAAACAACAGATATCAACAAACATCTGGAAATATTAATACAATGCTATTTATCAAAATGTAAATAAACATATCTACATAGCTACAGATTTGCTAGTTATCATTGTACACCAGACACTATTAAAGTGTATGAAATTTAGCAGAATGTATTTGATCACCTGTGGTCACCTTTGGTCACCTGTTACCTGTGGTGACCTCTACACAAAGGAAGTCATTCAAATAGAAATCCCCTTTTATAAAAAGAGGAATTGTTTTAACACCACAGATATGGAATTGGGGGACACAATTTGTTATAACAATTTAATCAAAACTGAATGTTGAATAAAATAAAATTCCAACTCTTTATTAGTGTTAAAGTTGTTGCAATTACTTTCCAGGATTCCTGTTTGTGCTATAGGCAGGAATGGGCAGATTTTATTATGCATAAAATCTCTCAAACTCAATTAAATATGTATTTAACAAAACACAACTTTTAACAGTGCAAAAATAGTTTTGACTGTACACAATTGAAATACGTTAGGATTATATTGGTATTTTTTAAGGCTTATTTTTCCCACTTATCACTGTAAATACAGAATAAATATTTATGGAATATTATATTACATTAACAGTTTATTCTCTGATTGCTGACTGAAAACCTGCGAAGTTGAAGATTCTTAAAACCTGACTACACCAGATTTAAGATTCTGATATGATGTATTCTTTGATTTTATTTTTGCTTTTGATTTTAATGCTGCATGTGTGCACACAAACTAAAATTAAATTGCAAATAGCATTATTTTATTTTAATTTTAGCACTTGGTGTACACATTGGAAATATCTAAGATTTCATTTGAAATGCCTGATATTCATGTATTCATTTTCATATTTTTATCAGAACCGTACCAGTAACAGTGTTCTCTCTGGCAGGTGTAAACAACCATAAAAGGACAATAAAATAAATAATTTAAATTTATATAAATATATATTTTGTATTTACAGAGCAATGTTTGGCAGGGTGACCAATAAACTGGGTTACAAAAACTCTTTAAAGCCATGAACACCAACATTTCCATCTACGTATATATCAAAAAGACGAGCTGATTAGCTCATAAATAAGATGATGCATCTTTCCTCCTCTAACAGGACTTATCATGTACCAGAAGGGTGAGGTGCCGAATCCCCCACCCTTTGAAATTTACTTCTGCTTTGGGGAGGACTGGCCTGACAGAAAACCCAAAGAGAAAAAGCTTATAATTGTTCAGGTGGGTAAATTCACTTTGAATTCCAGGAGTTCACACTTTACCAGACTTGAAAACACTGTAGATCTCCTATTTCTATATCATTATTAAACTTATTTCTAGATATTCAAGACAATACACATAACACAAGATAGCGCCAAGCAGTAAACCTACTGTATACTCTGAATATACAGCACTGTGCGAAGGGGACTATTAAGACTATAACCGAGAGTATTTGTAAACATACACAATGCAGTACAAAAACAGCGCTTGTTGCAGAATTGGAGATGCAACCACACACTAGTATTTTTTTATTCACTATAAGTCTCACTTTTGCTAACTAAAATTGGGCGATCCGATACAAAAAGCTGTCGTTTTATGTTGTTCAGCATATCTGAAAGGAAATACCAAGAAATAAAAGCGTAATTATATAAAACTACAAACTTTTTTCTCATGTATATCATCTCAAATCAAAATGTTCTCAGTCAAAAAAACTAAACAAAAAAAATCTATTGAATTGGTTTTGCTCTTCCTATAGTTGTGTATGGTCATGGGAAATTCATCTATCTTTACTTTGAAATCTTTCATTTTGCTCTTCCCCAAATGAACTATGGTTATTCAGTCATTTTTATATACATAGTTAAAAACAAGTATAAACCACTTAATATATTTTGAATACAATACAAAACTGAGCAGAGTGTGAATTTCCTGTTTGACTGTTTGGTTATGTGCATAATTGTTAATTGTATTATATGATGCATTAGGTACTAGTAAACAACGGTGAAGTGCATAACCCTTTATGCAGAGGTGCTCACTGTGTAGAGTTTACATTCACCACACCAGGTCCTGACACTCTAAATGCATTGATTAACAAGGATCATCAGGCACATACGTTAAGATAAATGCAGAAGGTGACCAAAAACCAGACTTAAGCTCCACTGTCCTAGATACTGTATGTCCTAGATGTTCCTCCAGATTAAAATTCTAAATTAAAGAAGCAGATTGGTTCTAAATCTGAGGAGGTTCAGTAGATTTCTTTTGTGAGACATATACTCAAAGTAAGTAGTGTAAGGTTCCTGTAGTTTTTTACCATTTGGGGGATTTCTGTGATGTAAAATGAGCTTTAGTATTAAAAGTGCAACCACTTTGTTGCGTTATGAACGTATATTTAATAAATGTTTAAAGTGAAAAAGTCTTGTTAAGTTAAAGTTGCTGAGATATTTGATATGGGTTGTTATAATGTTTCATAATGTTATAATGTGTTATAATGTAATAGATGACTGTTAAACGGGTCTTCCTGTATTTTCCTGTATTTAAAGCAATTCTCTGCATCCTCCTATTCAATAACACTTTCCTTTGCTTCAGGTCGTGCCTGTAGTGGCAAGGATTCTGACCGAGATGTTTTCTGGGGAGCTCTCATGGTCCACAGACAGCATCCGCCTTCAGATCTCCAATCCTGATCTGAAAGACCAAACTGTTGAGCAGTTTAAGGAACTCCACAGACTATTGCAAAATCAACAGGCACAAGCTTCATGGCATCAGACCATCCACTAACACAGGGATACTCAGTCTCATCATTACATGCTCTAACTGAGGAGGAATGCAGCTGCACTGTATTGGTTTAAATGAGTGCTTATTTGGATCAGCTCCATTTGTACAACACATTGCTTTTGTGGGGGAATATTTAATTCTGTAAACATTTGTCTTGGTTTCACACTAAGATTTGCTTGTTTGAGCAATAGGTGGTAGGCTGCTATTCAGGGAATAATACTGAAATGTTTACAACCCATAGTGGATGGCAGCTTGCATGACATGCCAAGTGATCAACATCGTAATATCACTGTTTTCTTATAACTAACATTATTTTTCGAATAGAGCAGACAGATCTGGAATTCTGATTCAACAATATCAATCATGGTTATAGTTTCCAACTGAGGCCCTTCCAATCTGTGTTTATCTTCTTGTGCTGCATCACCAAAAATACATGGGACCATCAGGGCTGCTTTAATTGTGGTTTAAAACTTGCATTCAATGGTCTTTGTTGTTCTAAAATGTTTTATTTTAATTTTACTTGTTTCAATAAATAACAAACTAATTCTCAAGTTCTTCTGATACTGAACCTGAAAATTCAATTCAATTTGTATTGTGCTTTTAACATGGTCACAAAGCAGCTTCAGCAAAATAGATTATTGAAGGTGTTATTTGGAAGAAACCTTAAAAGGAACCAGACTCAAAAGGGAACATGACAACATGAAAACAATAGTTAGTTTTTGCTGGACTTTATGAGAAGTCCCAGAAACCTGAGCCAACCTCTTCCCCAACTCACAAAAAGTATCAAACATCAGAGTAAAGAAAATCTTTGCTCTCTGTGACTTACATTTACATTTGCGGCATTTGGCAGACACCCTTATCCAGAGCGACTTACAACTGAGCAGGGGGTGGTCTTAGCGCTTTTGCTCAAGGGCCCAGCAGTGGCAGCTTGGTGATAGTGGGATTTGAACCTTCATGCTTTTATTGCTCGACCTTCTGAAGTCCCTGCTGTAATTCAATCACATTTTTATTTGTATAGTGGCTTTAAAATTTACAGTGTCATAAATAAGGTTTACAAAAACCTATAAATTCAATTGCACTCCACACAAACCACCTTTTTAAACTGATACTGATTTAGTATATTTCTTTTCTTGTTTCACAAGAGGAAAGCAAGAGACAATCTTGTTTTATATTTAACAGCTGTGAGCTGATGTTGGATGCAAGTCACTGACAATCCACATGAATACATTTATTAATGATTGCAACTTCCAACTTGCCAGTCTGTAAACCATATACAGTTCCCTTCAAAAGTATTAGAATAGCAAAACTACTATTGTTTTTTCTATACACTGAAGATATTTGTTTAAAAGATGAATGTTAGTCATAATTCGTGATGATTTCATTTAGTTGTGTTCAGCAACTTAGACCATTGCACTTTTTTGTTACAGATGCTAAAATTTATAGGTGAGCAAAATTATAAAAATCAGTCTTACCTACCTGTCTTACCTTCCTGAACCACATTAAAGAGTCATCGTCTTCTTTCAGCAGCTCCTGTTAGGGGTCCTCACAGTGGATCATCCTTCTCCATACTTATCCGTGCTCTGATTTGCCTCTTTCAAATTAACCACCCACATGTCTTCCCTCACCACATCCATAAACCTCATCCGTGGCCCTCTTTATCTCTTTATACCCGTGTCCATCCTCTGCACATGTCCGAACCTTCTCAATCTAGTGGTCAATCATACGGTCAAGGACCTTGTCTGCAAAACGTCCTACATGTGTATTTCCTCTTATAAACGCATTTCCATCCTCGTCACTCCCAATGAATCTCAGCATCTTTAACTCTGCCACATCCACATTAAAGAGTACATTACTTAAACAACGTGGTTAAGCTGCCCAAGTTTTCCAGTGGAAGTCAACAAAAATGAAAGCTTACCTGTCTATTAATCTTCTAATTAATCAATTATTGAGAATGTTACCCACCTTATTCAATCAGTCCATAACATCATTTGAATTGCTTAATTTGTTTATTGTGATTTACATTACTGTTATTTACACACAAAGGGTTTTTTGGTCAAAGTCATCAAACAGCTGGTGAGGTCCATTTTCATCTAAACAAGTTTGTAATGTTTTTTGCAATAAGTAAAATCTGCTCATACAGATGATGTTAAGCAGAACACATAAATGTAACAAACTTGTAGCATTTGTATTCTGATGGAACAGACTCAGATATCATGCACGATGTGCAAAAATAGTGGCTAATTGAATTACCTGAAAACCAAGAGAACTGAAATGTTTTATTTAGCTTTCATGTCATCCCAGTCAGTATGTCCCACTTGATTTGCATCTGTACCATTCGCCCTCCTCCCCTGAGATCTTCTGGTGTGAGATCCAATTGAAATGAAACCCTCCAGATTATTATCAGTGTCCTACTACTTTCTAAATTCTGTTTTAACTCCAGTTTATAACTGCACTATCACCCATTGCTCCATCTGATGGACTCCTTCCTCTTAAGATATCAAGTTTCACAAAGTGTATCTACACCATGTTTTTTGTAAAGCAGCTTTGTTATTAATATTATTATACAAATGCAACAATTTTTTTCATTTGCATTCTAATTTTTTCCAATAAGAATTTGGCAATATGGCTGCATATTCATGTGGTGAATGGAGACTAGCTTTCTTTGCTCTATATATACATTAGCCAGCTTTATGAGCATATCAAAAGTTCCTTTAGTAGGAATCCATATAGTTTTAGAAGAACTTATGTATGTTTTGAGAATTGGAGTTGATTTACATCTAGTTGGAAGTTCAGCCCCAAGTTTTTTTTGAACTCATTCCATAGAAAAGTTGTAATACTGAGGTTCATTTGAATGCAATGCATCTGAATTTTCCTTGTAGATGGCTTGGGTAGGGCTGGGATTTCTCTCAGAGGCAACGCACAATTCCTCCTCATGCAGCTGAAGAGCAGAAAATTGGTATGATGTTAATCTAAAGGGACAGAAATAAACTCAGTAAGGGTAATAGTTGAATAATAGAGAAAAAACAAACCCACAATTGAACTCTCAAGTAATACCTTTGTCTGTTGTTTATCCTCTGGACTGTTATAGTAATTGCAATAATAATAGCCAGAGCTCCAGTCCCTGCACTGACACTGATCACGATCAGCACCCACACTTTCATCACTGCTCCTGCCTTAAGAATGATATATTTACTAAATTTATATCAAACAGGTTAATTACCTGCTTAATAAAAAAAAGACACAAAATCCATTATCATCACATCTGTACAGAGAAATAATAAAATGCAATTTTACTTACTAGTCTGTCAGGCTGAGGTGCGGTAGTGGAAGCTTGGCTGGAATTCCCACAATGCATTTTGGTCACATTCTTTTGCTGTGGGGGGCTGAAACCACCCTTACATTTATCGCTGGGGATCTTTCGATACCTTTGAATATAATGTAAGAAGTTTCATTATAATAAATCTGCATGTGTCTATATACTGTTCATTAATGTATATATTATGTAATAGACCATTGTATATAACTGTATGAGATTAAATTAAATAAAGGTATAAAATGTCACATGCCCTGTTGTCTGAAGCTCCTTTAACGTCCCACTTACACAGAGCTCCAGTGTTTTGTTTGTGGATTCAGGTAGTTTCACACATTCAGAGCTACTTACATTGTGGTAATAACCATAATCACTACAATAAAGAGAGACAGATGGACACAGAGAATATGTCACAGGCTGTTTCGTTTAATTCAAGTTTTACATATCTCATACATAATTCTAGAAATATTTCCTACCACATGTAATCTTCTCTGGAGCAAAGACACAGTTTTTGCTGCTTCCTGACCACGTAGTTGCGTCCATTTCTGCAGACCGACGTCTTTCTCAATCTTTGAAAAGTTTCCTTGTAGCCCAAGACACATCCATTTGTCTCTGATTTTCTTTTTTCCTCATCAGAATGAGCCAACCACTTTATGTAGTCCTTCTCACCACCTAGTATATCACCAGCAGAAACATTTCAATACTGATTCAATACTGTTGTAAGATACAGTATAAAAATGTTTTGCTGTATAGATACTTGTACAGAAAGTAGCAGCTTATAAAGATTGACAAAATGATTAATGATAAAATGATATATTTCAGTGGAAATGTTTCTCAACAACAAAAAACTATTATTTGTGTGACTGAATACAGTTTTAACAGAATTTAATGAAATTCAACAAACAAAAGTTATGTTTGTTTTCCATTGTTTTTCATGGGCACTTTATTATGCTCACATTCTCTGGTTAGAAGCTGCTCAAAGTCTATGGTCACTGCAACCCACGTGGGCTGATCATCATCATCAGGCCGGTACCCAAACACACTAATATTCAGAGTCTTAGTGCCGGGCTTGGATGTAAGTCCCGCAAAGAAAATGGGATGCTCTGTGAAATTATAAGTCTTCCAACATTGACCCTCATCTGTAGAAAACCTGAAAACACACAAACACACACACACACACACACACACACCACACACACACACACACACACACACAGTCACATTCAATATTTATACTTAAGGCACTTAAGCAAACGATTAACCAAAACCGTATACAGTACAAACACTATTACCTACGCTTACTGTACTTTTATGCTATTTTTCTCAGAGAATAAATGATAACTCTGTAAATGCTAATGTTAATTCTATTAATATGTAGGTCTGCAACATTTTATAAAATTGCTTATATTTTGTAGAATCTTTATATACAGTTCTTATAAAACTTACTTTAAAGCATTTGTCTGTTGATTTCTGCGAACCTCCACAGCCACAATCAAACCTCCTGAATCCAGTATGCTGTAGTGGTGTGGACCCCTCAGTGCACATATCCAGTTGTACCCTCCATCCGAGGAAACGTACACGTCTAGCTTAGATGCTGAAATGGATTTCCCCACATTGCCTGTGAAAATAAAGACTATAGGCTGTAGGCTTCTCAGTGACAGCATATTAATGACTAGCGAATGTGAATTTGGGTCTGTTACCATGAGCAATGATCAGGCCAACAGCAGACGGATCAGACAGAGGCAGCATGGGGGAGATGCCGCTGTAAAGGCTGTGCTCTCCATGAATGTGCAAGTTACACTGAAACATACAAACAAAAGTGTTTTTTCTGTTTGCTTTGAAATAGATTTTTTTTATTAATACATTTATTTACCCTTTTCAAGCTTTCTTCACATTCCATATTTTTTGGCTTTTTTAGTGGCCACCATTTTCCCCCATTATTAAATGTGATGACTGTGCAAATTCGCCCATCTGTAACAAAGAAAGTAATTCATAAGATTCATATTCACAAGATGCTAATGTCTGGGTTCAGTGAACAGCCTTTGATGTACGTATATATAAGATCATTTATAACTTAATTATTGTGTATGTAACTGCATGTTTTATATGGAACCACTTACCATATAAAACACACGGTATGTGAAACATGTTAATAGTTCATTTAATAATTCAGTTTACATAAAAAATATAAAAAATGTATTACTGTGCCACATGTAACACAGAGACTTTAAATTACAAATCTTGAATCATCCTAGTGCATGTATGTGAGCCGTACCCTCCTCTAAGACATTGGTAAGATACACTCCTCGCAATGATGTCACATTTGTAAAGTCACTCTTCCTTTGGCCACCAAATAGATGCCGTTCAAGAGACTTGGTGTACAGGATGCCACGGTCATCAGACGTATACACCGTCCCAAAATATGTGTCATCTACACACATTGTAAAATACAAAAATAAAAAAGGATAATTACTGTGTGGTATAACTCCAAAAAGCTTATTAAAATGTGTGAGCCTTCATTTTTTTCATGTGTGCATAAGATCAACCCTGATGTACTGAATGCATCAGATGTTCCAACAGGGCCATAAAGTCACTGTCATTGCATTTTAGCTGATAAAGAACACTGCCCTCTGCCTTATAGAAACCTCCAAGGACTAGTGAAATGTGAACTTTCTAGAATTTCTCACCCAGAAAATCAGCTGTCATGCAATTTTCCTAAACAGATGATTTGTCAGCACTTTGAAGAACTTTTCTAGTATAGAGACACTGACCAACTGAACAGATAAAGCATTAGCACCATAACTGCGTAAAAACAACACAAATATTTAACAGTAAACCAGGATGGCAAATGTTTTACTTTATATTATGTAGCCTTAGTATTTTCAAGAGGTTTTGAGAAAATAAGTTTATGTTTCAGGTCTGTACCTCCAGGGCTATCCACATGCATGAAGATCATATCTTCATCTCCATCCAAAACTGAGTAGAACTGAAAACAGTGAGTAAGAACATGCAGGTATGATCAAGACTGAATGTCACAACTATGTGGATGTCAAGGTGTGTGTGTGTGTGTGTGTGTGTGTGTGTGTGTGTGTGTGTGTGTGTGTGTGTGTGTGTGTGTGTGTGTGTGTCTGGCAGACTATCAACACAGAGGTTGTGGGAGAAAGTTTTTTTCTGCTTAATCAACAAAAATATATCAGTACCATGATCTCCAATCATGAGTGTAAGCATTCCACTGTGTGTGTGGTGTGCGTGCGTGTTTGTGTGTGTGTGTGTGTGTGTGTGTGTGTGTGTGTGTGTGTGTGTATAAAGTATACAACACTATTTGTATTTGTTTTAAAGTTCTGACCTTGAACCAAGTAAAAAGTTAAATTTATTTCTTGTATTTCTGTGCTGGATAAAAACTGTTAGTTCATTCAGCTCTGTTGTTCCTCACCTGCTCTGAGGTGGCTGATGGGAGCAAAGCTTTGGTGAATTGATCACCATGGTCCAAAGACACATAAATAACACGAGGAGAACCCTGCGCACAAACACATATACTAAGTTAAATCTGGAAATACTATATATAACAAATTATGGTCAGATATTTAATTGTGGAAGCGTTTTTCTCAACCGGATTCTCCATGACTGATGTAAAAAGGAAACCTCCAATGTAGCCAAAGGAGAAGATATTTTGAGCAATAATAGTGAAGGTTCTGCCCAGGTCCAGTGTGCGTCTCAGATAAAGATTTCCTCGCTTGTCTGCCTCCACTATGTTCCCCAAAAGGCACAAAGGAATATATATATATATATATATATATATATATATATATATATATATATATATATATATATATATATATATAATTCATTAATTATACATGGAAGCATGATATTTTGTTCCACTGATTTAATTAAAGTCATGTGATTTATGAAAAACTGCTTTAAATGTGAAAATCTCACCTGTGCCTTTAGAGCTATAACTGAAGAAAAGAGTGAAGCCTGGTCCCCTTCAGAGAGACAATGACAAAAAAAGAACAACTGTGGTATACAGATCACAAACTTCACTTATTCATATTAAACATCAGAATGGGGAAAAGTGTATTCTTCGGGAATTTCATTGTGGAATAGTAAGGGGTGCCAAATGTACTGGTTTGAATAATATAAAAACCATCTGGGATCAGAAGGTCAGAAGAAACTGGTTGGAGTTCCCAAGAAGGCTCGAGTCACTCAAAAAAAAACATCATTTAGAGACATCTGCAAAGTGAAAATTATTCACTTGATCTTTATGTAGTCTTCAACTTGGATGCCAATTGTTTCATCACATTCCTATTTGATGTGAACTTTACTTTAAGCTTTGGCTGTATTTGTATGGTTTTATTTTTGGTGCTGCTGCCACATAATTGCTTGAATGGACACTATAGGAATGAGCAAATGTACAGGTGGCTGGTGAGTGTATATAATTACCTGACTATGGTTTGTCAATCATGGTAAAAGGTAATAACTTGGCATTGAACTAATTATTTAAATATTTCAGCTAAATCCAAAATGAATAGCAAAATGAAGGAAGGAAATTTACATGTTAGGTATATGGGTGCAGTGTGAATATTGTACAGTGGCCAATAAGAAGCCATTTTACGAATTTTAAGCATTTTACCCTAGACATCAGTCAGGAAACAAAAAAAACAAAAAAAGCAATTTTCTCATCATCATTAGATTATTACATTAATGAGGACAGTTATACCAACATAGGCTTTGCAACCAACAATTAAGAACAACACCTTCTTTGTCTTACCATGTAAAAGAGTAAACTCCATCATGGATTTTTGACCAGCTGCGCCCAAAGTTTTGCGAGAGCCATAGATGTCCCTGTAAAAGTGTTCCAAAAAACAGAGCAGTCCTTGTAAAGATTAAAATCTGGGTTCTGTTTATATAATGCAGAGCCTATAATGTAATAGACCATTTAAAGAAGAAGAATGAAAAAGTATCAAATCTACAACCTATAAAAATCTAAACATCCAAATAAACAAGTTTGCCCAAAGTAACACTATTAGAAATTTGAGCATTTTTTAACTCAGAAAATGGGTTTGCATTGTTCCTTTTACTTGCATAGTTGCTAATTGACTAATGAAACAATTTTTAGCTGAAACCTCTGATATAAAACATTTCTCACCTCTGTGCTGATGACCAGCAGGCAATCTGGGTTGTGATGATGGAACGAAATGGGTTGAGCTGGGTGGAATGGCAGCTCTACTGATCTAAAGGTTTTTCCTGAGTCTGTGGAAGTAAATATAACTCCTCCTGGTACATTTGCGATGGGCAACTCAGCTGTCAAAATCACCTAGAAATAAATATTAATGTCCATCATCGGCCATTTCCAGAATATCAGGTTTCTTTACACCACATACCCATTTGTAAATCTATCTGATCTAAAAAAATCACTGTCCCATTAACATTTACATAAACTTCTTCTTTTAAAGATCTGATAAACCAGCTTCAATGTGTTTTAGTGTCTGGATACTTATATCCAAGTAATATCATAAATTGAGTGGTCTTTAGTTGCACACCTGCTGTGAATTCCTGGGGCCTACAGATATCCCAAAGTCCGTTCTTATGAAGGAATTGTTGATGGCATATGAGATGTCATGAAAGGATTTTCCATAATCTTCACTATCACAAAAAGAAATACAGGGTTATGAAATGTTCAATTTATGTAACTGAGATAAACAAAATAGACAACAGCACAGAATTTTGTCACTTGCTACACACTAACCTCCTGTAAAGCCGATTGGAGCCACGTTCAAAATAGGATTCCAGTGAAGCACTGACTGTGGACAAAACCAGAATAACCTGACAGAATAGAGAATTTTGTTTTACAGAATCATTATACAGGTCAGATTAGCAGGATTACTCATCAGTCTACTGCGAGTAAGTCCTTACTTTAAAAAATACAGGAAAAAAACGTGTGTGTGTGTGTGTGTGTGTATATATATATATATATATATATATATATATATGTGTGTGTTTGTGTGTGTGTGTGTGTGTGTGTGTGTGTGTGTGTGTCTGCACCCTTCTTAAAGAAATTGTTGGAAACATGGTCTAACATCTTGTATTATTGTTTTGCCTCATTTTTAAATTACTTCCAATAAAAAATTCAGCCAAATGAATGCAAATTAATAATTTTATTATGAATGCAACTCATTTTTCCACAAAGCCAAGAATGACTGGATGAAATACGAATATCAACTCATATGACTCAAGATAACAGCATGTAGTGATTTTCTGATAAACTTTCATTAGACAATTCTAAAAGTCAAGTCACTTACCCCAGTTTCAACTCCTACCCATGTTAGAGTAAAACTAGAGCCATCATCTCCATGAAAGACTGTCTATAACAGAAAATAATGGAAATGCTGAAAACAATATACAATATAATACAGGTTACAGTTTTCTTCCAATAATTTAAGAGGTTTTATAAAATAGTGAGCTTCCCATGGATTCTATTATTTAGGGGAATGTTAGTTTTATCAACTAAAGAGAACCCAGAAATATCCACAATGTCAAACACCTTCACACGATTAAATGCTGCCCATTACTGTTTTTTTTTATTTTTTTTTATTACATGTTCCTTTTATAGTCATTTTTATAGTTATTTGTAGTGTAAAATTAATGGTTAAAAGCACAGATACACCATTTTGGTGCATCACAACAAAGAGCATGTAGAGTTTCATAGTAAAATGGCATTAATAAGTGTAACAAACATTATTACCATTAAGCATAATAGAATGTATAATCTGTAGTTAGAAACAGAGTGCTTTCTTACCTCGTATGTGGTGCTCGCCAGGGCCACATGCTCTTTGGCACTAAGAGGAGTTAAATATTCTACAAAGTCTGACTTGGGGGACCGTGTATCCCGTTTTGCACGATAATTGCCTTTCTGTTCCTCTGGAACTGAAGAAGGCCTGGAGAAAGTCCGTGTACTCTGAGCACGTTTCCCATACTGTACACCTGTGTCTACATGCAGCAGAGAGCATGCAAAAGCTAAAGCAGTCAGTCTCCAGACCATCACTAGTTCATCCAAACAGACAGCGCAAAGTTATATTACAGCCAGCATCAGTAACCCTGGCTGTCAGAAAGAATAATCTCCTCTACTGTCCTCCTGAGAGACTGACATGATAAGGGGAGGAGACTAATAGAAAACAGAATAAGCACGACCAACAGCAGTCTACCAACATAGGAGCAGCAAATCAGCACATTCTTTTTTTAATCTGTCTGTCTGTCTGTCTGTCTGTCTGTCTGTCTCTCATAATATAACAATAATATTACCAAATGGCAATAAGTAACAAGCAAATGAATAACTGGACTAAATCTGCACAAATTTCACTGCTTTTTTTTTTGTGTTGTATCTGCTTCTCCAAGATTTGTGAATAAAACTGTTGCCACGAACTGTCCTTTTTATCTATGAATAATCCTGTTGCATTTTATTGAACATTTCTCTGGAAAGGATTGCAAAGCTTGTGTGTGTGTCATGGTTTAACACTTGAGATATAATGGCTTTTGCTTTGGAACACAACACCAGAAAATCTCTTTTTATTTTTGCATATCTGGGTTCAGAAGGTCTCAACTCTATTGGCATTTTTGAGGTGGCGTCTGATGCTCAACCCTCTGTAGCTCATCCTTCCAACTTACTATATAAGGTCTCAAAACATGTGTTGCCTACCATTCTGTAGTCAAAGCTTTGCCATAGAATGTTCTTCCATAAGCCATTTGCTATGGACAAACTCCTCTTGTCTGTTAATTCTCTTTACAGTAATAAATAAATAAATAAATAAATAAATAAATAAATTTTAATCAATTAAATATAAAATACTAAAACAGTGGTAGTTGAGGTTGGTGAAAATCTACACAGTTACTGTCTTTCTAAAGAGAAACAAGAGCAGAGAAACACAACTTACAGTCAAAGCCAAAAATGCCATTAACTGAAAAAAAAACACATTAAATCTCTCATGCTCTCAGCAGATGATTAAACACCCCCCAAAAACAGCATTACCAGCATCACATGTCGCATGTGTACAAAAGCACTGAGCTTTTAGGTGTTGTTCTTTTATTTGAGGTCACCATAATGGAGATCAGTGTTTGCTTTAATTGAACCTTGACATTTTAAAAATCAGATTTTGGAAAACCAAACAAAACTAAACAAAGCAAACTAAAAAAGACCCAGATTGTTTCTGCAAAACAAGTAATAGTGTAGGAAGGATTCGGAACAAATCAAACAGCATCATCAACATAAAATAAATAAAGAAAATAGTAAGAACATTTAGGCAGATAATTTATTAATGCTGCAATGTATGTGGAAAATTATGTACTATTCAGGCACCCAGCATGCATTGTGGTATGAAAGTCACCATTCTTGAGTTTCATGTCCTGATTCTTGATGTCTGTGTCTAAATGGTGCTGGCACTTTTATGGGTTTGTGCCTAAAATGTTTATAAAGTTCTCAATATTTTAGATAACTGGTCTCATTAAATAAAAAATCAATTATTAACAATGTGAAATTAATTAGAAATCAGCCATATGTTCATCAGTGATACAGTATTTAACCAAAACCACTAAATTATATTTTCTCTTGACTCTTCTTATCACAACAAATGTGCTTTACAAACATAATTACAACAGCAAGAGTCAAGGGTCAGCCCAACTAAAGCAACCACTGATGTCCAAAATGGGAGGTGAAATAACATTTTCAATAAAATATGAACCCCTGGCAAGTCTCAAAGATATTTTTTGTAGATATTTGACAGAAATAAAGTCAAACTGTAACAAGTAAAGCTGAAAATGCTTCAATGTTCAATGCTTCAGCTGGTAATGCAAAAACATTTGGAGGTGTTTAATCATCTGTTTTTTATTCAGTTGATATCATCTAAGGCTGTAACTAAATGTTAGTTGTTTTGTTTCTTATTCGTTCCTTCAGTGATTCTGCTTGTAAACAGCAGGTGTTCCAATTCACTCATTTGATTTTATTCACTCTGTCAAGTGGACTATACTAGTAAACTAATGTGGGGAATAGTTTTTACAACGCTCTGTAAAAAAGTATTACGTTTACTTGTTGTTACATGAACAGTATTTAACTGTTAAATAAACAGTAATTTCATATTTTATAATTTACCGGTTTTTGCCTTAAGTATTTTACATTTATTCACCTTTAAATCTATGTCAATTTTTTACAGTGTAAAGGGTTTATAGTTCTGAAAAAACTTCTCAAAGATCTGTGCTAATAAACCAGGTGCAAATTTCTGCAATGAGCAGTCCACAAAACTTGAATATGCCGTTCCCTTTTCCGGTTTGTCTGAATCGTTGCATGAAACATAATAACAAATTCGAAAACACAACAACAATTCAGACAAACTGGAAAAGGGAGGTATAGTTTGTGAATAGAAAACTCACTGATCATTAGACGAGACACCTGTCATTCAAGATATAGAGGAAGTACAAACGTCTTTTTCTTTTTTTCTTTATGTTTTTATTAAGCAATTAGCCATATACAAACAACGTGGCAATAACAAGTACAATTTACATTACAATACACAGAACAGGTGCATGAAAATACAAATATATACGCATATTTAGGGGAAAGAAGGAAAAAAATAGATAAATAAATAACATTTAATAAATTAATTTTTTCCAATTCCCATAGCTGGAGAGACCAGAATAAAAAGGGCCGTTTTTAACTGTCGTTGCCATCTCCATGAAAGACTGTCTATACAGAAAATAAAAGTACTCTAAATACAATGTACAATATAATATACAATATAAATTTCTCTTTTATTTCTATAGCGCTTTTTACAACAGACATTGTCTCAAAGCAGCTTTACAGAATTTAACAGTTAAGGTGAATGATGTGTATTTATCCACATTGTTTAAAGACTATAATCACACTCTTGATGTCACCCAAATGAGGATGGGTTTCCCTTATGAATCTGGTTCCTCTCAAGGTTTCTTCCTCATAACATCTAAGGGAGAAAAAACTCCCTAAGTGACATCAAGAGTGTGATTATAGTCTTTAAACAATATAGAACACTGGAGAGTGAGAACTAACGTGAGCACTGGAGTGTGTGATTATGAGTGATGTCCTTTCTACAGTCTTATACAGTCATTTGAGGTTATAGAACCAGAAGTTACTGAGCAACTCATAAAATATCTCAACATTTGCGATCATCACAGATCCAACACCAGCTTCTCCATGCCAGAGCCTTTAAACACTCAAAGAGGTCCAATGTCCAAACTCCACATAAAGTGGTATCCAAATGGAGCTGGTACATCTCTAGATGGTTCAGGATGTTTGCAGGGTCGTCATCTACTTCTTTAAGGGTCCATAATCTGTATGAGGTGGGACGTGACTGGAGCTGGCGCACCCTCAGGATGCCTCAGGATGGGGAGAGAAAAAGAAGCAGTGGAGAGGAATTATAGGTTTTATGAAATTGTGAGCTGCCTATGGATTCAATTATTTAAGTTATTATTAGTTTTATTTCCTAAAGTATCATAAATCTGATCACAGATCGGTGCTCACACAATGAGAGAGAACACAGCGATATCCACAATGTACAGAGGTGGGAAGTAACAGAGTACAAATACTTTGTTACTGTACTTAAGTAGATTTTTCTGGTATCAGTACTTTACTCCACTATTTATTTTTCAGACAACTTTTTACTCATTACATTTTTACACAAATATTTGTACTTTCTACTTCTTACATTTTCAAAACCGGCTCGTTACTTTAGTTTTAATCCATTGATTTGGTAAAATATATATTTTTTATTTTCACTGCGTGCCGATTTCAGCTGAACAACCGATTTCCTGTCATTGCGTGTCTTTTTCAATCCACTGGTGTATAAAGTCCTGACTCTCACTCACCACAGATGTAGACTAGTTTACGAAGCTAAGAATCAGCAGGCAGAAGGCAGTAAGAAGTTTCGGGTTAATGTGGATGAGACAGAGGGAGTCAGTGATGTAAACATGACTGAGAACAGACACAATTCTGATCATCATCATCTTTTCTCTGCTTGTGTTCTATATGTGGATCTTCACAAATATTCTTTATATTATTACACGCTATCAATTCAGTGCGCATTTCTGTTTTTACCATGTTTATAAAAAATTCAAATACATAAATAAATATATAAATATAAAAGAGGCGAAATTAAAACCTTCTGCAAAAAATACATTTATCCACAACGTCCTTTCTTTACTTAGATATAAAATAAATAAATAAATAAATAAACTCCAGATAAAAATATTTTTAATCAGTAAACTTATTTCTGTGCCAAATCAAACACCAAATCCGCCAATTAATCCTCTGGGTGGCGTTTTGTGGCTTTTTCCCTCATAATGGCGACACAAACTTAAATTACTGTCTTTATTGATCGTACAGATAAAAACAATACATCATTCAAATCTGTAAAATGTCTATGATTATATATAAAAGCTTCTTGATCTTGAATCTATCTATCTATCTATCTATCTATCTATCTATCTATCTATCTATCTATCTATCTATCTATCTATCTATCTATCTATCTATCTATCTATCTATCTATCTATCTATCTATCTATCTATCTATCTAATTAATATGATGTGAGGTCCAGCTAAAACAGGTAGAAGTTATAACTACTTTTTACTTAAGTACATGTCAGAGCCAATACTTCTTTACTTTCACTTGAGTAAAAATAGTTTAATCAGTACTTCAATTTTTACCCGAGTATTTTAAAACATGAGTATCTGTACTTCTACTTAAGTAAAGGATGTGCGTACTTTTGCCACCTCTGACAATGTCAAACATCTTCCCATCACACTATTAAATCCTGCGCATTACTGTTTATTTTTTTATTTATATGTTCCTTTTTTTGTTGTTTGTAGTTACTTGTGTAAAGTAAAAATCTCATAGGGAAATGTATGGAGTTTTATGAAGAAATAATCTTCTTCTTTCGGCTGCTCCCATTAGGGGTCGCCACAGCAGATCATCCGTCTCCCCTGTCCTCTACATCTGCCTCTTTCACATCAACTACCTGCATGTCTTCCCTCACCACATCCATGAACCTCCTCCTTGGCCTTCCTCTTTTTCTCCTTCCTGGGGGCTCCATCCTCAGCATTCTTCTAACAATATAATTCATGTCCTGCCTCTGCACATGTCCAAACCATCTCAATCTCGCCTCCCTCACCTTGTCACCAAAACATCCTACATGCGCTGTCTCTCTAATAAACTTATTTCTAATCTTGTCCATCCTCGTCACTCCCAACGAAAACCTTATCTTCAGCTCTGCTACCTCCAGCTCCACCTCCTGTCTTTTACTCAATGCCACTGTCTCTAATCCATACAACACCGCAGGTCTCACCACAGTCCTATAAACTTTCCCTTTCACTCTTGCAGATACCCTACTATCACAAATCACTCCTGTCACTCTTCTCCACCCACTCCACCCTGCCTGCACTCTTTTCTTCACTTCCCTAACACACTCTCCATTACTTTGCACTGTTGACCCCAGGTACCTGAACTCCTCCACCTTTTCCACCTCTTCTCCCTGCAACCGCACCACCCCACTGCCCTCCCTCTCATTCACACACGTACTTACTCCTACTGACTTTCATTCCCCTTCTCTCTAGCGCATATCTCCACCTCTCCAGGCTCTTCTCAACCTGCTCACTACCTGTTCCTACTGCACACTTCACTGCAGTCACACTGTCCTCATACATGCCCTGCACCACCCTCACATACTTCTCTGACACACCTGACTTCCTCATACAGCACCACAACTCCTTATTTGGCACCCTGTTGTACGCTTTCTCTGAATCCACAAATACACAATGCAATTCCTTCTGTCCTTCTCTATAGTTCAAATATAGTTAATCAACATCCTCAAATTAAATAAGGCATCTGTGGTGCTCTTCCTCGGCATGAAACCATACTGTTGTTTACAGATGGTCACCTCTTCTCTCAGCCTGGCTTCCACTACTCTTTCCCATAACTTCATGGTGTGACTGATCAACTTAATTCCCCTGTAGTTACTGCAGGTCTGTACAGCTCCCTTATGCTTAAAGATCGGTACCAGCACACTCCTTCTCCATTCCTCAGGCATCCTCCCACCTTCCAGAATCTTGTTAAACAATCTGGTTAAAAACTCCACTGCCATCTCTTCTAAACAGCTCAACGCTTCTACTGGTATGTCATCTGGTCCAACCCACTTTCCATTCTTCATCCTCTTAATCGCTGCTCTACTTCCTCCTTACTAATCCTATCCACATCCTACTTCACCAACTCTGTATCATCCAACCTTCTCTCTCTCTGATTTTCCTCATTCATCAGCTGCTCAAAATACTCCCTCCACCTTCTCAACACACTCTCCTCACTAGTCAACACATTTCCCTCTCCATCCTTTATTGCTCTAACTTGCAGTACATCCTTCACTGGCTCTTTACCTCTGCCTGGCCAATCAGTATACATTTATGTTGAAATAATGAAATGTATTAATACAAATATAATTATTAATTACATATATTAAATATAAAATGTTAATGCAGTATAGTACTGTATTCATAAAATAGCATTATTGGGGTGGCGTCTGTTTATCATGTTTTTTCATTTATCGCGGGTGGTTTTAGAATGTAGCCACGGCGATAAACAGGGGATTACTGTATACTGCTTTGAAACACAACACCAGAAAAGATCTCTGTTTAGAAAACTTGCAAAACAAGTTGAAGTAAAGTTTAAGTATAACTTGATAAAGAACTGTTCCATAGCTAGCAGCAGTGCAGGTCAGGCTTCTAAACCAACTGAAACAGAGACTGTAGAATTTCACAAATCTCTAACAAATTGGATCCACACAAGGAGCAAACGTGTAGACACTTGTTTTTTTGGGGATCATAAATCAGGATGAGCTCAGGGTGACCACAGGGATGGCAGAGGAGAAAGAACCTCTCCAGCAAAGGGAATAAATGCTCCTTTCAGGATTCTTTCTTTAGTTGATGGGATTCATCAAGTTTCATTTAATGGAGTGTACAGAAAAGTGAACAGTGGATGAAAATGTAAGGTCACCAAGGAACCTGACACAGAGCCATTTAAAAAAATCTCCATGTTCTAATGGATTTTTTTATTGCATAATCCAAGCAAAGAAAAGTGGGTGGAAGATAAGAGCAAATGCAAGCAAAAGTAAGTAAGAAGAGATTTACTGAAATACATTTTGAAAAGTGGGGACCTGATCCTGCTGTGGAGGTAGCACTAGTGCATGATATCAATCATATATTTCCTTCCATCCTGTAGTAAAAGTTTTGCCAAAGAACATTCAATTTATGAATGATGTGATCAGGTGAGGAGACAAAAAGAAATAATAAGAAAATCAGAATAAGCATGACCAACAGCAGCGCACCAACACGGGAGCAGCAGATCAGCACATTCTTCTTTGTAATAGATCTACTTGTCTGTCTATCATAACAATAATATTTCAAAATGTCAATAAGCAACAAACTAATTAATAAATAAGCTGAATTTGCTTTTAATTAAAGATAGACAGCTTTGCCTGGCTAATTCAGGATTTTGCTAACAGGTATTAGAAGGTAAATTATGAACATAAAGCTCATTAAAGGTTTCTTTATTTTAAATCTTCATGAAATACATGATTTACATGAATTCAGATACACAAGCAATTCTCAGATACATAAAATTACATAAAATTCAAAATTCATAAGCTCCAAATGGCCCACAGGACATACAGACATACAGACTACACATTTTCACACACTTTAGGCTGAATAAATAAATACAGTAAAAATATGGTGCTTACGCATACAACACAAAAAATGCAATTTTTATTTGTGCATATCTTGGTTCAAAAAAGTATTTTGGGGTGAAGTCTGACTGCTCAATCATCATCTAGCTGATCCTTTGCAACTCAATACAAAACGTGTTGCCTACCGTCCTGTAGTCAAAGCTTTGGCACTCAATGTTCTTCCATAGGTTTTCCATAGTTTAGGAGTCAGAAGTACAATTTTAGCAGTTATTTCAATACACTTTCAATACACTTTCTTGTACACATTCTAATCCTGAATTTGTGGATTTCTTTTCTTGAGTGTAAAAAATATTGTATCTGTATATGTATTTCATGATTTGTGCATAAAAGTTTATTCTGACTAGAGAGATTATGGGTTGTAAACCATAAAAAACTTTTGCCACCAAGTATCTATATCATCTATAAATAATGCTTTTGTATTTTATTGAAGATTGTTATTATTGATGTTTTATGGTTGAGCACTAGATATGCAATGGCTTTTGCTGCTTCTGCTTTGGAACACAAAACCAGAAATGCTTTTTTATTTTTGCATATCTAGTTTCAGGAGGTCTCTAATGTAAGGGGACTTTTGGGGTGGAGTTTGACTGCTCAAGCCTCTGTAGCTTATCCTTTGCAACACAACACTTAAGGCCCTCAAGCACATGTTGCCTCCCATCCTGTAGTCAAGGTTTTGCCTATTCAAGAAAGAAGTGGTTGGAGTATGAGTTTTCAAAAATGTGTGTTAAAACTGGTAGTTGTTTTCTTACGGTATGGTATATGGGCTTTTGCTAAATTTTAATATGTAATGGAGAAATTATGAGATCAAGTCAAGCAGAGTATATTGGGTGGAAGCACATAAGAATAGGAAAAGATTTGTTGGAATGATTAAAGAGAGATTTTCCTACTGTGCTGTTAGCACTTGTGCTGCACCTCATGTTTGTGTTGCCATCCTGTAGTCAAAGCTTTGCTATAGAGCGATCTTTACTCAGCTGCTTGCTAACAATAAAACATCTTGTAATTAATCTCTCTTTAGAAGTATTGGCCTGATTCTAAAAAGAACTGTTCCATACAGTTGTGTTCAAAATTATTCAACCCCCAATGCTGTAAATGGTTTTAGGGAATTTAGTGTACAATTGTAATTGTATTCAGAATGAAATCCTACAAGGACTTCTTAAAGAACCATATGCAACTAAAATGACATCAATTAGTTTTGTAATACAGTAGTAAATGTTTCTTTTGTGAATTCTTCATTGACATAATTATTCAACCCCTTAAAGACTACCACTCTGAAGAACAGAGGTTCAATTAAGTGTTTTCAATCAGGTATTGAAAACACCTGTGGATATCAGGGAGCAGCAATAAAGCCTAATAAGCACCAATTAGGCAGCTTTAAAATGACTGTGATACTCAGCTCCTTCTAGACATTTACTGGTGTGGTTACAAACATGGTGAGGTCAAGAGAATGGTCCAGGAAGACAAGAGAACAGGTGATTACTCTTCACAGGAAGGGCAATGGCTATAAGAAGATTGCAAAGATGTTAAACATACCAAGAGACACCATAGGAAGCATCATTCGCAAATTCAAGGCAAAGGGCACTGTTGAAACGCTACCTGGTCGTGGCAGAAAGAAGATGCTGACTTCGACTGCTGTGCGCTACCTGAAGCGTAGAGTGGAGAAAAGTCCGTGTGACTGCTGAGGAACTGAGAAAAGATTTGTCAGATGTGGGTACTGAAGTTTCTGCTCAGACAATACGGCGCACCCTGCGTAATGAAGGCCTCCATGCCAGAACTCCCAGGCGCACCCCTTGCTGTCCCCAAAGAATAAGAAGAGTCGACTGCAGTATGCCAAAAGTCATGTGGACAAACCACAGAAGTTTTGGGATAGTGTTCTGTGGACTGATGAAACAAAATTAGAACTGTTTGGGCCCATGGATCAACGCTATGTTTGGAGGAGGAAGAACAAGGCCTATGAAGAAAAGAACACCTTGCCTACTGTGAAGCATGGCGGGGGGTCAATCATGCTTTGGGGCTGTTTTGCTTCTGCAGGTACTGGGAAGCTTCAGCGTGCAAGGTACCATGAATTCTCTTCAGTACCAGGAGATATTGGATGACAATGTGATGCAGTCCGTCACAAACCTGAGGCTTGGAAGACGTTGGACCTTTCAACAGGACAATGATCCCAAGCATACCTCCAAGTCCACTAGAGCATGGTTGCAGATTAAAGGCTGGAACATTTTGAAGTGGCCATCGCAGTCACCAGACTTAAATCCGATTGAGAACCTCTGGTGGGACTTAAAGAAAGCAGTTGCAGTGTGCAAGCCTAAGAATGTGACTGAACTGGAGGCTTTTGCCCATGATGAATGGGCGAAGATACCCGTAGATCGCTGCAAGACACTTGTGTCAAGCTATGCTTCACGTTTAAAAGCTGTTATAACTGTAAAAGGATGTTGTACTAAGTACTAAGATTGAATGTCACTTGGGGGTTGAATAAAACTGATAATGATGTGAGCTCAGAAAAGACGTTTGTGGTTATTTCATTATAAATGTTATGTTATATTTGTCTGACCTACACGTGCCTCTTTGATTTAATTGTAAGCAGGATGACTGAATGATCATAATCAATGTCAAACCAACCAAAACAATCAATTTCAGTGGGGGTTGAATAATTTTGAACACAACTGTAGATAGCAGAATGTAGGATCTCACAAAGTTCCAAGATTCCATTAAAACTATGAGGAAAAGGTGTGAAATTAATAACTGCAAAATAAATAAAAGTAAGCAAAAAAAAAAATAGCTAGAGCTATTGTCAATAATAAACAACTTATTAATAAAGAATCAATAATGAACTGAATTTGCATTTAAATAGCGATAGACCTGTCCAACTCAAGATTTTGGTAACAATTATGTTAAATAAAAAACATTGTTAGCATGTAAATAATTTATGAAAACATAAAACAATGCATTAAAGATTCAGTAAAGGAACCCAACCCATAATTTTCTATCAGATGCAGTAAGCAAAAATTTCAGGGTTATCATCGCAATTTCATTCTTTTTTAGAAAACAAAATCTTAAACTTTAAATCTTCCATCTTCTGTTAAATCATGATATAAATGAATATATGAATGATATATACACAAGCAGTTCTCAGCCACACAACTATATACAAAAAATATATATATACAGTGGTATCTTGACATACGAGTTTAGTACGAGTTTTCCGAGGTACGAGTCGCCACTCGGCCGTTTTTTTGCTTTGTTCCACGGGCAAAAAATTAAGGTACAACACGAGACGCCGCTGCTAGTTGGCGTAGTGAGCAGTGACGCCACAGCATCCCCCGGCCTCCAACTAGCTCTCTCGTTCTCTTCACGTGTTCACCTCATAGAGTAAACACTGTAAATTCCTTGTGCTCGTGGTTTATTGCTTTGTGCTTTGTGTTTTGTGAGAATTCCTTCTTCTAACTTTCTTGTAACCATGTCTTCCAAGAGTTCTAGTGACAATGCTGAGAAGAGGAGGATGATGTCCATTGAATTAAAGCGTGAAATTATCGAGAAATATGAAAAATGTATGCAATTAAAGGACTTGGCCAGGCAATACGAACGTTCAACGTCTACGATTTGCATGATTTTAAAGCAGAAGGAGTCGCTTAAGGTTATAACGCCAGCCAGATGTGTTAAAATAATTTCTAAGCTCCGGACGTCTGTCCATAAAAAGATGGAGAATCTGCTGTTGGTGTGGCCGATGGAGAAACAGCTTGCAGGAGATCGCATAACAGAGGCTATTATTATATCTTTACATGCTCTTTCTATTATGTTTTTATACAAGATTTGTTATTTAGAAATGTATTTTCTTTATTTAATAACATGAAACATAAAAAATGGGGTGGCATTTTGAGGGTTGGAACGGATTAAGATTTTAATTATTTTCAATGGGGAAAATTGATTTGATGTGCGAGCAAATTGAGCTTCGAGCTCGGCCACGAAATGGGTTCAACTCGTAGGTCAAGGTACCACTGTATCTATTTTTAATTCTTCTGATTCAACTGGAAACAGAGTCCACTGCCACATTCGGTGCAACCCAGATGAGGATGGGTTTCCTCTTGAGAGGAACCAGACTACACACTTTTACATGGTTCATGCATAATAAATAAAAAATTATGCTGCTTTGAAACATACTCTTTTTATTATTGTACAGTATATTTGGGTTCAGGAGGTCTCCAATGTAAGGGGTCTTTTGGGGTGGGCTCTGGCTGCTCAGCCCTCTGTAACTCATTCTTTGCAACTCACTACATGACATGTGTTTCATACCATCCTGTAGTAAAAGCTTTGCCATAAAATCCAAAGGCTGGCTGCAGACGATGAGAAATATTGTTTTATGTGTTTTTATTTTTAAGCAATTGTTCTATAATCATGAGTGATCATGAGCTAGTTTTGAAGTTCAACTATAGCAGGATTTCTTTTGCTAGCAGATTTTAGAACGTAAATAAAGTATGACTGTGTAAAGGTACCACAACAGTATTGTAAGAAAAAATTATGAGTACAACAATGATCATAATAAAGAAATTTATAACAGCTTAGCAGTGACAAAGCACTTTGGGTTCATCGGAGTCAGAAAAAACTCAGAGCAAACTCTGCCCAGATATTTTATATTGTTCCTCCCTTTGAAGTGTAGACAGGATTTAGCTTTTAAATGTAAATCAAATGTATGAAATGAGTAAAGGAACACATGGCTGAGTGATCGAGCCGGAGGTCACTGTTGTTTACACCTCTGCTGCTGGCGTTCGAGCCCAAAAATGTGGATCTATGCAACGGAGAAAGCACACTCTTTCCTGCGTTCAGTCGTGACCCCAGCTCCTCCATGCAGGCGAGAACGACATCTCGATGCTGGACCGCCTGAAGCTCTGATCGAGGTAATACCAACCAATCAGTGATACAGTTCAGAATGCGGATGCCCTGAAGCCACAGCGGTGCTAGAGCCGCATTTATGCACTTCGTGAAGGAGAGTGCTAGGCCATAACTTGAAGGACCAGATATTGGTAAGCTTCACCCACGAAAGCAAACCTCAGGAACCTCCTGTGAGCAGGATGGATGGCCTTGTGGAAATAGATCCTTAGATCTATCGTGACAAACCAGTCCTCGGACTTGGTCTGTTACCAGAGCCTCATGAGTGAGTGGTTCAAGGAGCATAGATCTATTATCGGCCTCAATCTGCCATCCTTCTTTGAAACAATGAAGCACTGGCTGTATTAGCCCTACTCTCTGACTGAGAAAGGAACCAATTTGATGGCCCCTAGCCTCAGGAGGGTGCATACTTCTTGCTCCAGGACCAGAGCCTGGGTGGGAACAGGGTGGGGCACAACCCGTTGAACTGGGGAGAAGAGGATCCAAATTGAATCGAGTAGCCCCCCTCTTTCATCTGTATATTATATTCATAGTACATACACATCTGTAAATTACTGTTTATAGTCCTATGATACCATTCTATTTAATTTATGTAAATCATGTAAACACTGTATATTCTGCACTTGCTGATATTGCACTCTGGTTAGACCAAAACTGCATTTCGTTGCCTTGTACTTGTACATGTGTAATGACAATAAAATTTAATCTAATCTAATCTTATCTAATCTTTCGTATGCAGGACCCACCAAGATACATCTGGCAGCTCTTCCTAAGCTGGCAGGAAACCTCCCAAGGGAACCAGCCTTAAACAGCCTCAAACAGCACAGGCTGTGAGGAGTCCATGGGCTCACTAGCATCCGAGAAATTTTCCCCCTTGGAGGAAGAAATCCGGAGCACTGCGTTACACATGCCCGAAGAAGGAACCGCCGAAGCGGTGCCTTTCCCGGGGAACGGGAGCTTGGTGGTTTTGTAGCTTCCTGGTTTACGTGACGTCACCCGCCGATGATGTCACAACTTATACGTGATTCAGAGCGTGGACAACACGGGGCGTTCCCAAAGCGTTTTGACGCAGCTCGAGTTACTGAAAGGGAACTTGTTATTGCAGGTATAGTTGTTGTAAAACTTGTGTTGATTGTTGATCTTTAGAGATGGGGTCATTTGGGGTAAAGTCTGGCTGCTCCACTAACTTTAGCTCATCCTATGCAACTCACTACATACTGTAAGGCCCTCAAGCATGTTCAATTCAATTTATTTTATTTGTATGCCACTTTAAACAATGGACATTGCCTCAAAGCAGTTGTACAGAGATGAAGTGGTAATAAAGAATGTATAAGTTTGTTCCTTTATATTGTAAGTTTTGTCCTTAATGAGCAAGTTGTGTCAAGGAAAAAACTTCAGGGGCAGCAAACAAGTATACCAGTTCACCGAAACACTCTATACTGTAACATTCAATCCATGATCCCTCCAGATCTGTTCCTTTACCTAAAAAAGACCTACTGAAAAAAGGCTTGACTAAACAAATGTGTCTCTGAATGCTAATTAGAACTCTGTTCCATAACTTTGTGGCTTTTGTAATTCTTTACTCTTCATTATTTGAGGTACCAACAAATAGCCTGCACCCTTGTTAAGCTGAAATGTGTTGCCTACCATCCTGTAAATGCTTTTTCATAGAATGTTTGGCCATAGGTCACCTGCTGGAGAACAATTCTATTTCAGGTATTCTATTATTATGAGTCTGGAGTATCAGCATCAAATTTAATTATGAACATAAAATGATGCATTAAAGGTACAGTAAAGGAACCCAGCTCATGGTTTTCTACCAGATGCATAATAATCAAGTAATAATAAGTAATAATGCAGTTACAATTATCCTCACAACAAACTCCTATTTTATATATTTTAGTAAAAATTTAAACTTCATTTCTCAGACACATAAATACTGTACACATTAAGAAAAACATAAAATGCTCCAACTGGAAACAGAGCCCACAGGACATACAGGCATACAAACTTCATCAGTTATTACCACACACATGGTTCAGACTAAATAAATAAACAAAAATATGCTGCTTTGGAACACAACACCAGAAAAGCTCTTTTTATTTTAGTAATCTGGGTTCAAGGTGTTTTTTCAGATATAGCCTGACTGAATATCCAATTGTTGCTCATTTTGTAATATTCATAGCTACTGAGAGTATGACTCTTTGTGTGCTTTTTTAGAAGAATTGCAGTTCTAGTATGATTTTTAAAAATCTGTTATGTAAACAGGAATGAGTCAGCTATAATAAGATGTGGGATCTCACAAAATTCTGACTTCCCCTAATAGTATGAGGAAAACGTATGAAATTGATCAAAGCAGATTAAAGTGCGGGGAAAAAGAAGAGCAAATCTCCCACCAAAGGAATAAATGGTTTCTGGATTCTTTCGTTAGTTGTCAGTGATAAGGTTCATCTTAACTTTGATTTGTTAAATTGTACTGAAAAGGATAAAGTTGGTGAAGATCTGCACTCTGTTTTAGTTGTTCTGGTGTTAGATGTCTTGTGGATTAAATAAAAAAAAGAACAGTTTTCTAGCCAGAATAAAGTCTGGTGGAATCTTGCAAAACTTTAGGTTCCCATGGAAACTATGTGGAAGATGTGTGTAATTAATTAGAGCAGAAGCAAGTAAAAATAAGTGAGGAGAAGATAATTAGATGCTGTGACCATAGCACATGTGCAGGGTCTCCAATCCATAGGACAAGGGGAGAAAATGCAGACAAACACACACTTAACCCATAAGTTTGTCTCATTGGTAAACAAGTGTGTGCGAGTGTTCCACGGTGTGCGAGAGAGGGACATCAGGTTGTTCTTGGAGAAATAAAGATCTACATTTTCCCCAATCATATTGCCAAGGTGGCCCAGGCTCGAGCGGCCTTCAAAGAGGTCAGGAGCCAATTATGTGTCCTGGAAGAGGTTTATTATGGACTTGTCTTTCTGGCACATCTCTGAGTGTAAGAGTGTAGAAAAACACTTTGTTTCTGCAGATGAGGCCAAGAAATGTATTAAAAGCTTTCACCCAGTATGTTACAATAGAGCAGTGGTGGCCAACCCGCGGCTGTGTGTTTGATTTTTTTATGTGCGTGTTCGCTTCGCTTGAGTTCAATACGGTATTTTTTAAGACTTAAATGAGCTTGCCCCTAATGGGAAACTTTGCGGTATATCAGACCTGGGCAAACTACGGCCCGCGGGCCACATACGGCCCTTTGTACGTTCCTGTCCGGCCCGCGTGAGGCCAATCATAAATTATAGGGATGCACAGAAGATTTTCGGACGAAATACCTAAATCACCAAAACAACACTGCAGAAACACAATTGTAATGACGCAGTAAAAAAGCACAGCCAGCACACGGTTATCTGGATAAGAGCAACATGTCTGCGGTGTGCGGAGAGCGATTTGCAAAACATGCAATCCTGAAAAGAAGTGTAAAGAGTTTCTCCAAGTCGGATTTAATTTATCACCTGAAATCCAAACATCCTGATTGCCATTCTAAATATGAGAAGAATGCGACGCAGAAAAGTAAAGTCAATCCGAGCATGCGCACGCCGTCTTGCCCACCCCTGCGGTATATTCATCTCACACACATGCGCATTTGACGAAAATACCGTATTGAACTCAAGCGAAGTGAACACGCACATAAAAAAAAACACACACACACAAAGTCTGTGTTTTCTACCCTGAAACACATGAAATCAAAGCATCGATCTGTTCTGACTGACACACATGTGAAAGAATTGCTTTGAGTGGCAACAACGGAATATGAGGCAGATTTGAAGGGGATTGTTCAAGGCAAGGAATGCCAAAAGTCCCACTAAGTAACATGCATAGTAAAAGAAAAACGCTATTGTAAATTATTATATGTTTGTGGACTTGGTTAAACTAAGAGTTTGTGTGTGAGACAGTGCACACAATGTTCATTGTTGAAAATGACTGTCCTGTGGTCTTAGAACTGTAGGAGTCAATTTCTGTCATTATGTTGGTGTGTGACATTTACAATAAATCTGGCTGAGCAGAGGTGTGTGTGTGTGTGTGTGTGTGTGTGTGTGTGTGTGTGTGTGTGTGTGTGTGTGTGTGAGAGGAAGGGATGGGTTATGTTCATGTGTGCCCATGTGTACGATGTGGCTCTTTGCGGTAACACAGTAAAAAATGTGCCTCTCGGTCTCTGACTGGTTCGCCACCCCTGCAATAGAGGTTAAATTATGAGGGAAAAACCCACAAAACCCACAAAACGCCACCCAGAGGATTAATTGTGTAAAACATGGCGGATTTGGTGTTTGAATTGATTTGGCGCATAAATAAAACAAAAGTTTACTGATTAAAAATACTTTTATCTGGAGTGTATTTATTTTTTTATTTATTTTATATCTAAGTAAAGAAAGGACGTCGTGGATAAATGTATTTTTTGAAGAAGGTTTTAATTTCGCTTCTTTTATATTTATATTTATTTATGTATTTAAATTTTTTATAAAAATGGTAAAAACAGAAATGCGCGCTGAATTGATAGCGTGTTAATAACATTTATTGCCATTTACAATAATTGTAATTTTGACAACCAAATATATATATATATATATATATATATATATATATATATATATATATATATATATATATATATATATATGTCCAGGCTGAAGATCCACATATAGAACACAAGCAGAGAAAAGATGATGATGATCAGAATTGTGTCTGTTCTCAGTCATGTTTACATCACTGACTCCCTCTGTCTCATCCACATTAACCCGAAACTTCTTACTGCCTTCTGCCTGCTGATTCTTAGCTTCGTAAACTAGTCTACATCTGTGGTGAGTGAGAGTCAGGACTTTATACACCAGTGGATTGAAAAAGACACGCAATGACAGGAAATCGGTTCTTCGGCTGAAATCGGCACGCAGTGAAAATAAAAAATATATATTTCACCAAATCAATGGATTAAAACTAAAGTAACGAGCCGGTTTTGAAAATGTAAGAAGTAGAAAGTACAGATATTTGTGTAAAAATGTAATGAGTAAAAGTAAAAAGTTGTCTGAAAAATAAATAGTGGAGTAAAGTACTGATACCAGAAAAATCTACTTAAGTACAGTAACGAAATATTTGTACTCCGTTACTTCCCACCTCTGGGGGTTGGTGTTAAAGGTGTATACATTGGTCTGTGTGCGGGGGTGGGGGGGCCACGGCCATTTGGAAGTATTTATTTATTTAAATAAATGTATACTTATATGTGTTCTATTAAGTTGAATTCCTTTCCTTAGCCCATCTAAACTTGATAAAGTTGTAAAATGGCTTAACTCAGACATACTATTTTTGCAAGAAACTCATCTCAAAAGTAAAGATTATTACAGGCTCCATGAAAAGGGCTTGTCTTTTAGTCTAACTTTAACTCTAAATCAAGAGGGGTTGCAATTTTAACCGATAAAAATATTCAGTTTCTACCCACTGATGTTATCGCTGAAAAAATTGCAGATACCTTATAGTTGTAGGCACAGCAATGCAAACAAAGGTTCTGCTGGTAAACGTCTACACACCTAACACTGATGACTTTGAATTCTTCAACAAGTTACTTAGTAACATACCTCATTTAAATTCTTATTTGTTGATATCTGGAGGTGATTTGAATTGAGCACTCAGTGCTAGACAGATCTAGTTCATGACAAAAATTTCAGTCAGCTATGTTCTTTTTGATCCAAAATGGGCTGCTGGACCCTTGGAGAGTTCTCAGGTCTCAGGTCCATCAATCATACAGCCTTTTTGACATTGATTACTCGTTATTTAATTTATTAATTAATAATTAATTCTCTAGCATTTAAAAGTTTCACTTTGTGTTTGGAGTTTTGCTCTCAGGTCAGTTAAATTTCACTTTTACTAGGAGATTAAATTTTCTAAGATGCCCTGAGGTATGTGGCCAAATAATAAATGAAATATAGAAAAAACCCATGGAGGCTTGCAAAACCTCTCATTCTGTAAATAATAGGTTTCTTCAGCCACTCATCACAGTTCTGAGCATCATCATGAACTTTCAAACCATTCCACTAGGCCAGGGGTCGGCAACCTTGAACACTCAAAGAGCCATTCGGACCCGATTTCCACAGAAAACACTGGGCGCCACAAAACCCTTTCAACATCTAAAATGAAGATAACACTGCATATATTGTTTTTTTTTACCTTTATTCTATGTATAAAAAAGAGCCAGATGCGGCTCTGGAGCTCCGGGTTGCCAAACCCTGCACTAGGCCATTGGATGGTATATGACTTAACTGCTGAAGTAATTAGTGTAAATCAACATTTGTACTGTCATGATAATTGTAGATTATTACATTCCTTTCATAATGGTTGTTTACACAGACTTTTTGTTTAGTTGTGAATATATAAGCATATATAATAAATTCAAATTTGGATAATGATTAAATTATATATATATATATATATATATATATATATATATATATATATATATATATATATATACATACAGTACAGACCAAAAGTTTGGACACACCTTCTCATTCAAAGAGTTCTCTTTATTTTCATGACTATGAAAATTGTAGAGTCAAACTGAAGGCATCAAAACTATGAATTAACACATGTGGAATTATATACATAACAAAAAAGTGTGAAACAACTGAAAATATGTCATATTGTAGGTTCTTCAAAGTAGCCACCTTTTGCTTAGATTACTGCTTTGCACACTCTTGGCATTCTCTTGATGCCTACTTTGAAGAACCTACAATATGACATATTTTCAGTTCACTTTTGTTATGTATATAATTCCACATGTGTTAATTTATAGTTTTGATGCCTTCAGTGTGACTCTACAATTTTCATAGTCATGAAAATAAAGAAAACTCTTTGAATGAACAGGTGTGTCCAAACTTTTGGTCTGTAATGTATATATATATATATATATATATATATATATATATATATATATATATATATATATATATATATATTTATATAGTTCCAGCTTTACTTGTCAGTTTTAAAGCAAATTGAACAAGCAGGCACCTTGCTTCTTTAAGCTCTGCTCTTGGATCACAAACCTGAGAGAGTATCAGCTTTAGTGTTTTTTTAATCCTGGTGTATACAAGATGCTGGATACAAACTTGAAGATGAATATAGCCCAGCAGGCTGAACCAGAATTCTGTTTTCTGACTGACTTTATAAACTCGAGGTTCTTGTGGTTTGTGAATATTGTGAAGAGGCCTTCAGCCAGTGGTGTCCTTTATCCAATGGTGACTGTTTATGAAGTGTTGTTAAATGGGGTTGAGATGAACACTTCTTTGAGGCATTTAAATGGTTGATTTCCTGAAGGATTTCACATCACTATTCAGGTCTCTTTGTCTGGAGGGTTAATGCTATGGTCCAGACGAATCGGCCTCAGATGAATCTCTGACAAAAAAAAAAAGTGAAAATTTACAATACATGTTTTTTCGGCCATCTTGAACAGACAAATTAATCAACATAATAAATTATGGTTGAATTGCAATAAACTGTTCACATTTGGGTCTATAAAATTGAGCAATATTATTGATAAATCATGGACACAGCTTCAGACTTTTGCATGATAAATAGCAATATGTATGGAAATCAATAAAAATAAATAAATAAAAACTGACAAGTATTAAAATATCAATAGTATTTATTTGAATCAGACAAAATATTTAAATTGTATGTGTATTAATGTGAGGCATTGCGTTCAGTTTGCAGGAGAGGTCTATGCATGCGTAGATATGTCCATGAATAGCCCTTAGTGGCCACTCTTGCAGCACAGGCAGTTACAGCTGAATAGGTGTTTGATCATCTAAAGATTAGTACTAAAATGAATGCAGTTAACCACCATGATCCTACTTTATACATGTGGTCACAAAACTGTAAAATCCACAGAATTATAAATTCTAAAAATGGATGAACAACTAAGAAACAAACAAACACTATTAAAGTACAGTAAAAGTGTGAATCCTGTTGGGTCTCTTGCAAACAATCTTGAAGTTTTTCTCAGTCGCTTTGGAGTTTTTCTTAGATCAGAAATAAAATAAGTCATTTGTGCTCATCATAAGAACATTTCTCGTTGCTTTGATCAAATTGCGAATGCTTTGGTACATCATTTAATGGATTGTGTACAAGTGTCTGCTGTTTCCTACATTATCAGTTGTTGTACATTATCACCTACATGTCATGTTGATGAAAATGTATTATACTAGTTTCACCTAAATGGTCTTAACCCCCAAAACATTTAGGAATCAGTTCATTGCATAAGTCATTGAGTACAAAATGGTTAAACCAGTTGTCAAAATTTGTCAAGCTCTTCTTCTTCACAGAGTTCTATTAAACTTTTTTGGTAAATGTGTCTTGAATGATGTGTTTTGATGAATTGTGCAGATGAACCTTGAATGTCACTAATGAAGGAACGTGTTCACTTTTAGATCAACCAATAATCAACTAGTTCTCTAAAATAGGTCAAGGCTGAATTTCGTGAACCTTTACTAAAATTGGTGAGTGTATATAAAAAGAGCAAAACACAGATTTACAATTGTTGAAAATGGATGAACAACTAGGAAACGAACATGGTCAAGAGCCAAGAATAAGGATGCATGCTGGAAGGGTCAGGAGGCAAAATAGAGGAAGAGGAAGAAGAGGTCAGAGTCATAGACACATTTGAGTTGAAATTAGAGCCACTATTGTGGACCATTTTGTCAATCATGGCCTTACAATAGCTGAGGCTGGTCGGAGGGTACAGCCGAATATTAGAAGATCAACTGTGTCTTCAATAATCCATATAGTATGTGTGTGTGTATACATTCTTTAACACATCTAAGTATAAATGTATTGCATTAGTGCATTTTTTCCACACAGGACTGCAGGATTACCTCATAGGGGTGGCAGAGGTACACCCCAAAAAGATTATTGATAAAACGCGCTGCTGTAGCTGACGTGAAAGCACGCTTAACACAGTAACGTGGTGAGGTAGTAATGCAATGACTGAGGCAGATTTTAAAAGAGATGAGCTAATGGTCTGAAATAGCTTCAGACTGTGGAATTATGACTAAGTTTTTTATTTTTAATCCAAATGTTAACAACAAATCAAGAGTGTGTCCACCACTATGAGTGGGTCCTATAACATTCTGATTAATTCCAACTGAATCTAGAATGGACACAACTGCTGCTCTTAAGGAGTCTTCCTGATTATCAAAATGAATATTAAAGTCACCAACAATTAATGCCGAGTCCAAGGAAGTAGCTAAATCTGTGATGAAATCTGCAAATTCTACGAGAAAATCAGAGTAGGGCCCTGGGGGTCTATAAATAATAAATAATAATGCTTTTGGACACTGAATATTTTATGCTGGTGTAAAGAACTTAAAATGTTTTACATTTGTGTTGTCTTTTGTGTGACGTTTAGATTATTATTCTAAATAGCTGCAACTCCGCCTCCTCTGCCATTTAGACAGGGTTGGTGTATGTAACTATACCCAGGAGGACTCGCTTCATTCAATGCTACATATTCATTCAGTTTAATCCACGTTTCTGTCAAACGTTATTTTTAACTCCTGGTCCGTAATAATTTCGTCTATAGTAAGCGCTTTTGATGTGAGAGATCTAATATTCAGCAATCCTATCTTTAGATCAGAGGTGCTGGCTTTGCATTCAGTCCTATTTATTTTAATGTTAATCAGGTTACTAAAACAGACTTTCTGAGAATTCCTATATTCTGGTTTCGCTCGGGGGACAGACACAGTCTCAATTTCGTGGATCCTGATTGTCTGTCTGTCTGCTCCCTGGCCTTGGCTCTAGACAGTCACTTATTACCTAGTGCTGTTCTGAGACTATGACCTATACTGCAAGAAATGAGAGCAGCACCCGAGTGGGATGGACACCGTCCCGCCCTAACAGGCCAGCCTTGCCTTCAAACATGCTCCATTTAGGCAGTTCTGCCTAAGAAGTGTTTCCTATGTTTACCTTTTGGAATTTTAATTTGTGTCTTTTTATTTTCTATCACAATGACATTATATTGTCATTTTTTTTGTCAGTCCACTAGTAAAGAAAAATTTTAAAGTGTGAATTCTGTCCAGTCTCTTGCAATCAATATTCCACATACAGTAATGTGTAAATTTGTGCTGTTAAAATTCATAGTTGCCACTTAGAAGAAATTCAGCCTCATGCATTTTCAATACTTGTAATCCAAAACATAGTTTACATCAGGAAATACTCAAATAAAGCATTGTCATATTGAAAAAAATGAAAAAAACATTTTGACTATTTTGTTTGTAAACAATGATAAAAAAAGCACTTGTTATTTTGATGGCAATGATATGTTCATTGACACAAATAATTACTTTTGAGAGAAGAACTAAGGATTTTGATTAAAAAACAGGCTTTTGCAAGAAATCCGATGTATTGTGCTGTTTGTACACATTGTTTTGAGAAAGCACTTACTGGTTTGCAAATCTTAAGGATGATTCAAGAAATGCTCCAAAGCAACTGAAAAAAACTGTAATCAAAAATGCAATCAAATAAGAAAAAATGTGCTGCTGAAACATCGTCATACTGACAACATGACTAAACATTTTGATGATTTTGTTTGTGAACAATGAAAAAGGGACTTTTCATTCTAATGGGAATGAGATGTTCACTGACACAAATACTTGAAGCGGGGAAAATAAGTATTTGACACATCAGCATTTTTATCAGTAAGGGGATTTCTAAGTGGGCTATTGACACAAAATTTTCACAAGATGTAGCCTTCAAGCCAAATATTGAATTCATACAAAGAAATCAGAACATTTAAGTATAAAAGTTGAGTCATAATAAATTAAGTGAAATGACACAGGGAATAAGTATTGAACACATGAAGATAACAAGGTACAAAATGGCATAGAAAGCCAGGAGATCACCTGAAATCTGTCAGTATTGAGAGAGAAACCCTGCCCCCTATCAGTACTAATTGATATCAGCTGCTTTAGTCCTAATTGATGGCCTATAAAGGCTTCTCATTACCCAGGAGGCACACAGGAAAAAAGCAAAGAACTCTCTCAAGATCTTCGTAATCTTATCGTTGAAAAGCATTTTGATGGGAATGGGTTTAGGTGCATTTCCAGAATGCTGAATGTTCCTGTGAGCACTGTGGGGGCCATTACCCAGAAATGGAAAGATCATCAGTTCACCATAAACCACGACCAGGTGCTCCAGGTAAGATCCCTGTCCGAGTAGTCCAAAGAATAATTAGAAGAGTTCACCAAGAGCCAAGAACCACTCGGGCAGAACTTCAGGAAGACCTTGCATCAGCAGGTACTGTTGTTTCAAAGAAAATTATAAGCAATGCACCGAACCGCCATGGCATCCATGCACGCTCACCACGCAAAATGGAACTTTTTGGCAGTCATTCTACACACCATGTTTGGAGAAGGAATGGCACTGCCCACCACCCCAAGAACACCATACCAACAGTTAAGTTTGGGGTGGAAGCATCATGGTTTGGGGCTTTTCAGCAAGGGGTACTGGCAGACATCATATTATTGAAGGCAGGATGAATAGAGAAATGTACCGGGACATTCTGGATAAAAGTCTGCTGCCATCTACCAGAAAGCTAAAAATGAAAAGAGGGTGGACATTTCAGCAAGACAATGATCCCAAACACAAGGCCAAGGAAACAATGAAGTGGTTTTAAAGAAAGAAAACCAATTTGCTTGAATGGCCCAATCACCTGACCTAAATCCCATAGAAAATCTATGGAGAGAACTAAAGATCAAAGTTCATAAAAGAGGCCCAAGGAACCTTCAAGATTTAAAGACAATTTGTTTGGAAGAATGGGCCAGGATCACTTCTGAGCAATGCAGACGACTGGTCTTTCCATACAAGAGGTGTCTAGAAGCTGTAATCACCAACAAAGGCTTTTCTACAAAGTATTAAATAAAGTGTGTTTAATACTTATTCCCTGTGTCATTTCACTTTATTTATTATGACTCAACTTGTATACTTAAATGTTCTCATTTCTTTGTATGAATTCAATATATGGCTTGATGGCTACATCTGGTGGAAATTTTGTGTCAATAGCCCACTTAGAAATCCCTTTACTGATAAAAATTGATGATGTGTCAAATACTTATTTTCCCCGCTGTACTTTTGAGCGATGAACTAAGTATTTTGAGAAAAGTACAGGCTTTTGCAAGAAATCCAAGGTTTTGTGCTGTTTGTACACATTGTTTTGAGAAATGAACTTACTGCTTTGCAAATATAATGGATGATTCGAGAAAATGCTCCAAAGCAGCTGAGAAAAACTGTAAGTCAGACTTTTTTTCAACCCAGACTGTGTTACAAAATAAGACTCACTGCATGCAAGTGCCTGAAAATCTGAATCACTTTTAAATTAAGCTTGAGGCATCTTGGCTTGTTCTTTGGCTCACTCAATGTTCCATGTTTCTGGTAACCTTAGTTCAGGCAGATTTCTGCAGTGTCTTTCCTCATGGCTAAATGCTGATTGGGTTATTGAATCAATCTCTTTTTAACAGATAGTGAAATAGCACAAGCAATAAAAAGTAGACTTAATCATTAAGCTTTACCTCCCAGGTTGACATAAAACATTAATATGACGATAAACAATAATTGAGAAGTCCCTGAAGACTGGAGACACTTTATACTACAGAATAATCCTGTGTCAATGCGGATTTATAGGGTTTGTTAAAGAGTAAACCCCCTGCCCCTCCTACTTGGAGTCCTAATGATCTTTTGACACACTCCCAATGCTTTCAGTCTTTGATCGGCACAAGAGCAATTGTTACTTTTCTTCCTTGGTCACTTGGTGAATTTCAAAAATGGGGGAAATGCTAACTGTGGAAGCTACGACTGGACAACATAATGAGAGGTTATTTTCACAACAAAAGGACTCATCAGGCACACCTGCCCCATTCCTGTCACACTCTATTGAAGATATATTAAAAAGACCATCCTTTTTGGCTGAAAGGGGAATGCAGAAGATTGATGGTAACATGTCAGAAGATATTTGGACAACCAATGGAAAGCATGATCTCAAATCTAGCCATTACACAGGTGATCTTTTCCTGAAACTGTATAATATATTTCAATATACCTTTTTTACTTCATACCAGTAAACTGTTTAATTTATCTGTTTATATGTTATATTATTATTATTATTATTGTTATATTATTATTATTATTATTATTATTAAGCATAATATATTACTTATATATTTCTTTCTAACTCGTACATCAATTTCTCATCATTATTACAGTTTGGGAATTCCAATTACAGAGGTGTTTGGGCAACAGGAACACTAGAACTACTATAGCACATAGTCTAACTACTAATATTTTGCATTATACCTGCAGACTACATTAATTATATCATGTTTAGTGCTGGGGATTAATTGTTAGAGTCTTAAATGACAGATTGAAATGTCTGAAGATTGAAAATGGCCAAAAATCCAACTAGCTGGTAGATTTCTTAATATTCTTTAAAGTTGTTTTTTTTTTCTTGATGTTTTTTAACATCTTTGTTTTCTTGCAAAGTGTGTCAGCTGGGTCACAGAAGAGTACGGGCCACGTTCACAGCTGATCAGCTTGAGGAACTGGAAAGAGTTTTTCAATACACTCATTACCCAGATGTTCATACCAGAGACTGGCTTGCCGCACATACCCATTTGTCCGAGGGGAGAGTTCAAGTAAGTCTAGACTGCAGCAAGGCATAACTTTTTCTGTCACACTAGAATTGCGAGTTTAGTTATGTCGAATAGATGTAGATCAGAATTGGACAATTAATTGTAATTGTATAGTAGCCTTTATTTTGCTTATAGTTGATTTTCTTTGTTTTTATGTGTCTTAGTGTTACTATTACACTAGTAGTGAGCTATTGAGTAGTAAGTCCTAGTGAACTATTAGATTACATTGTTTTATTAAAATTACATTTCTGTGTGATATTTGATTTAACCATTCACATATATGGTGCAATTATGTACTGGATATCCAGATCTGGTTCCAGAACAGAAGAGCCAAGTGGAGACGGACTAAAATGCTGGAAAGAAACAGAATCCAGTTGGAGAGTACCACAAGCAGATGCATACACTCTCCCAAAACGTCCTGTTTCTTTACACAAGTAAGCATTCTACTTTACCTGTTTAGATTAGTGCTGCTTGTATTTTACTACCAAAAGACAATTATTCCAATTTAGTGAAGGTTTTTTTAGAGTTTCATTGTGTGTAATATTTTAATGGTGCTTTTGTGCATTTCATGGTTTAAACATTTTTACTATTCAAAGTGTATTTATGATCATTTATGTTGTATATTTACTTTTATATGATTTGCCTGCTATTATTGTGGTTACTCTCTGACTCCTCACCAGAAGCATCACCTGCCTGCATCATTTTACCCTCCTGTTCATGTGTCTGAGATCTGCACCCGAGAGCTGTACCCCGTTATTGGGTCTCATCAGTTCCATGGGCTACCATACCAGCCATGGTTCTCAAACTATAGACTTCATCATGCCCACACACACAGCAAGTGAATGTAACTTCATTTATTTTCCTGCTTTATTAGAATGTTATGCAAAGTCAATATTGAGATATAGAAATATATGAATTTTATTATGTGTGTGTGTGTGTGTGTGTGTGTGTGTGTGTGTGTGTGTGTGTGTGTGTGTGTGTGTGTTTTCAGCTGAAAAATGACTTGATTAATCATATAAAAGTTTTTTGTAAAGTTAATCTAAATAATATGGCAGATTTTATTGTGTTGGAGTGTATGTGCACGTGTGTACTAGTGTGTGTTAATTTGTGTTGAAATGTTTGTTTGTGTCTCTGCTGGTGCGTGCGTGTGCGTGCGTGCGTGTGTGTGCGTGTTAATTTGTGTTGAAATGTTTGTTTGTGTCTCTGCTAGTGTGTGTGCGTGCGTGCATGCGTGCATGCATGCGTGTGTGTTTGCGTGTGTGTGTACAGGCAATTCACTGGCAAAAGTGGCAAATCTCTAAGGACTATAAGAAAGCAATTATGGCTGATGTATCAGATGAACCAAGTATACTTATATCTTCAGCCAAAAATGTCCATTGATGCCTATTGCTTCTTCATTTTCTTCTGCTCTTCTTGTTCTTCTATTTAGTTTTTTTCAGTAGAAGTAGTTTTCCACATTGATTTTGTTGTTGACATTTCCAATTATATCTGGATTGGTTTATTGCCCCTCTAATAAAGTGGCTTATCTTAATATGCGTAGGTCATGATAAGGTGATGATTAAAGCATATGGCACATTCACTTTACAACTAAACCATAACTTATTTTAGAAACGAGCAAGTTGAAAAGGAGTGAACAATAACAAAAGCATCATAATTATCAGAAAAGAAGCATAATCTGTTTCTGCATGACAAGGTTTAGTTGTTGCAAAGAGAATCAGGCTACATACCAATCAGTTCCTTGTCCACATTTTTTTGGATTTCTAATTTTGTTGTGGTAGTGAGATTAAGACATGGAATAAAATATCTGGGTTTTTTTAGTAAAAATGTATATGTCTTACTTGAATGATTCCTCTGAAAATGTAAATTAATACAGCAAATTAAAGCTTATGTCTTTGGTTTACAGTGAATTCCTCCACCCAGGTCAATACTTGATGGTTAATATCTGGCTCTGTCTCTGAAATATGTTTTCCAGACAGATATGAGCAGACAAAACTAAACTGATTGGACCATTTTCTCAAAGAACTAAACAGAAGCAAGGAAGCTGGAACATAACTTTTTAGATGAAAATATATCTCCATATTTGAGATATATGTAAATATCATAGTACACTAAGATGAGTAACTGAGATCTTGCTTTGAAAATTTGACATTGCAGATTATACTAAACAGCCTCTGACATATGTAAAGCAGTTAGAAGGGACTACAACTAAAAGGATTTAGAAAAATGGGCTGGAGTATGGTACTAATTAATGACTTTATAAAACTCTGGGGTGAAGACCAAGGAGTAATTTGGTCAAGATTTAGAAAAATGATGAAAGTAACTTCAGAGATTCTTTCAGTAGAATATTTGAGCTACATGACTTTCCCTACTTTACATTATCTGTCAGCAAGTGGAATGTAATGGATTTTTTTTCAAATGAATATAAAGATTATAAATACATTTATATTTAGATATTTCATGTGCAGTCTATGTGGTTGAGGAAGTCAACACCTGAGGTAAATTTTATTGATACCAAACATTTACTATTATTAATTACTTTACACATTACACTGAAATTTACACTGAAACTGTAAGCCAGTGTGTCAAACTGGACCAGGCCAAAGGGTGTATGTGTTTTTATAACTGTGGTCTTACCTTGACATTATTACTCTTGTGTTCAACTTTTCACCTCAGCCTTATCAACATTTATAACTAACTGACACCAGAATGAACTCGTGTTTATTACCGTGTTATATTATCGTGTATTACCTCGTGTTTATCAGTCCTTATGGCATTAAAATGCATGGAACAAGACTTGACTGTGGTTCAGCTAGAAGTTATAGTTATTTCCACATAAGCACTTCTAGTCTATTTTTATTATTATTGTTAAATATGTGAACACACTTTATTAAAACGTTACATAACACAAAACATCAATATTCATGACCATTGTCACACCATCACCTACAGCCTTTCTAAACGAAAAAGTGTCACAAATCAATATATTGTTTTATGTGTATGTCTAAAAAAGGGTGGTTGTAACCTGTTGGTTACTGTTGTAACCAAGACTTTGGTCTACATAATCCATGACTCAAAAGGTTGTAAAAAATAAACTTAAATATGTGTTTTATGGACCTCTCTCGACATCCCTACAATTGTGTTTTCACTAATCATGTATAAACTTTATCTCAAAAACACAAAAATGTACATGCACACATATTATTGTAGCAGAATTCGCGAATAAGCATTTTGTCATTAAGATGTTATAGGTAACTGAAAATAAGAACAATTTTCAACAGATGTCAAGCGTCTCCATTATCTAAAAAGATCAGATCCATCAGATCTGGTTGAGACAAAGTACTCGGAAAGTCGGTGACTAATACTTGTCTGTAATTTAATAAAAGTCACCCACACCTCATTACACAGTTACATCAGCATTTACACTGCATAAACACACATTCTTTCTGTATTATATTTGGAAAGTTTTTTGCAAAAACACCAGTACTGAAAAGCCTGGGAGGGTTATTATTTCATATGAACTCCTTGATTAATATATTAGATTAGATTAGATTAGATTCGATTCAACTTTATTGTCATTACACATGTACAAGTACAAGGCAACGAAATGCAGTTTTGGTCTAACCAGAGTGCAATAACAGCAAGTGCAGGATATATAGTTTTTACATGAATTTACATAGTTAAATCAAATGAAATATAGACTATAAACAGTAATTTAAAGATGTATATGTACTATAAATGTAGTATACAGATGAATATATATGTACTAAAAACATAATATACAGATTAATATATATATATATATATATATATATATATATATATATATATATATATATATATATATATATATATATATATATATATGTACTATGAATATAATTACAGATGAATATGAATATATATGTACAATGAACAATAATATACAGATGAATATATATGTATTGTGAACATGATATACAGATGCCTATTACTATACACAGAGAATGGGTATATATACAGTGGTGATAAGTTAATGGTGAGCAGCAATACAAAAAAGAGCAGTGTGCAAATGAGCAAAGGTTTGTGTAAACAGTCCGAGCAATAACAAAGTGTGAGGTGAGAAATTATCAGTGTCTTGGTGAGCATAAGTTTTGTTCAGACAGTCCATTAGCAAAGTGACGGATTGTGAGGTGTGGGGGGAAATCATTACAGGGTAATTCACCTGATTAGGGTGCTGTTACAATGATCTGACATTTCCGAACAAATATGTAAAACCAAGATAAGAAGACATTTTAAACTCTGGTAGTGTTATGTTGTGTGCATGCTTCAGGATATTAAAATATCGTTTAAAACATTGCTTATCTTAGCAATTATCACTGCACTTATAATATAACACTTTTAAATATAATGCTTAAAACCTTCAGTCATAAATGATAAGTTCTGAAAAATTTAAATTTTAGTAATTTCAAAATGCACTCAACCCTGTTACCTGAACATGTCTGTCCCAAAATATTTTAAATATGCTACAAGCCACAAGTGTAACAGGCAAGTCTAATAAAACCCACAATCTGAATTTCCTAAACATCATGGGCAGAAGAAAAATTACCTTACCATGTCTATTTTCCTTAGTTTTCAATGATGGACAAGGCCACTTTAACTGCAACACCCTTTTACCCCACCTTTAGTTAATGTGTTAATTTGTTCTTTAAACTGCACTTTTGATATTTTTATTATATATTCATTAAAAATATTATTATTTTATTAACTAATCATTAAAGTGGATCTACAAGTATAGGTCTATTTATGATTATTTTATTGATGTTTAGGGACAAACCATGGTTTTAGTAAAAGACTTCTGTCACTAAACTAAATGTTTGTTCTTTTTTTAAGTTATTATAAAACTTAAAGTATTAAACTAACTATACTGTTTTCCTCTTATTTTACTTAAATTACCCAACTTGGTTAAACATACTGAGGTCTGCACACAAGAACCCAAAGTAGATTTTGGACTCATCAATTAATTAATTAATTCAGTCATTCAGTCTGCTCATAAATTCATTTATTCATTGAATTAATGTATGCATATATTTGTAAACCGTTCAGTTTCCTCCACTCTTTCATCCCTGTGACAAAAGGACAGAAGGTGAGAGGACGGGAGGATGAAGGGATGAGAGGATGAGAGAATGAGGGGGTGAGAAGATGAGTGGATAGGAGGATAAGGGGCTAAGAGGATGAAAGTATGTGAGGATGAGGTGATGAGAGAATGACTGGGTGGGAGGAGGAGAGGGTAAGAAGATTAGTGGATTTGAGGATGAGGGGTGAGAGGATTAGTGGATTGGAGGATGAGGGGGTGAGATGATGATGGATAGGAGGATGAGGGGTAAGAGGATGAAAGGATGTGAGGATGAGGTGATGAGAGAATGACTGGATGGGAGGATGGGGGGTGAGAAGATTAGTGGATTGGAGGATGAGGGGTGAGAGGATTAGTGGATTGGAGGATGAGGGGTGAGAAAATGAGTGAATGGGAAGATGAGGGTATGAGAGGGTGAGTGGATGTGAGGATGAGGTGATGAGAGAATGACTGGATGGGAGGATGGGGGGTGAGAAGATTAGTGGATTGGAGGATGAGGGGTGAGAAAATGAGTGAATGGGAAGATGAGGGTATGAGAGGGTGAGTGGATGTGAGGATGAGGGGTGAGAGGATGAGGGGGTGAGAAGATTAGTGGATGTGAGGATGAGAGGTGAGAGGATGAGAGGACGGGAGGATGAGATCAGCATCCCTCAGATGATGTGCAGGATGTAGACTCCAAGGATGCTGTGACGTCACTGAAACGCGGATGGAAGGCAAGTTCGGATGCTACTTTGCAGCGATGGCGTCCGAGTCTCCATGAATAAGCAGAAAAAGAAGAAGAAGAAATAATGGCACGTCGCAGAGAGCCCGCAGCGAGGGAGATGTAAAGTCGCTTCTTTTTAAAGCAATGCCCGAACGTCCTTGTCGGTGTTTAAACCTGTGATTGGGGGAGAGCCGGCCCGGGCTGGATGTCTGATCCCGCGCGTCCGCCTCCCTGCTCCTGACGGTAACACGGCAGCGCAGGAGGCGGCAGAACGGTGCGAGAAGGTCGGCGGGGAACCGCGATGGCTGCGGGCGGAGGGCGCGATGGAACGGTGGACTCCGAAGTCGAGCGCCTCACCCACGAGCTCGCCGAAGCAAACCGGGAGAAGGTCCGCGCCGCTGAATGCGGACTCGCGGTGCTGGAGGAGAACCAAGCCCTAAAGCTGCAGTACGCTGAACTCGAAGCCGAGCAGGAGACCCTGAGACGGGAGCTGGAACATCTACAAGAGGTACAAAAACAAACAAATAAACAGCTTCAACCTGCACAAGTGAGGATTTCATTCCCTGCTTTGTCTTTGTTCAGTACAGCTTTAATTACTGCTGAGCCATGTTTTTCTCCACCCCTGAAGCTGCACAGGCCCAGCTATAGAGTAACCACCTAAATCATGACTCCAAATGATCTTACCCTTCATTAACTACAAAACAGTTCCAGTTAGGAGATGCAGATTTGTTTGCTACACTGCCCTGCTGCATTATAGGACGCTGTGTGGTCTCTGGACACTGCTGTTTTTACTGCAGTAAGCTCCAGACACATGAGTAGGACAATTCTGAGAGTGTGTTAGGTTTTTGTCCTTATATTATATCAAGGACGTAAAGTACTTATGCTGGTTACATGGACTGTCTAATAGCTGCTGTTTCTAGACATAAAATTGTCTGCATTATTAAAAAATCTGTATCGATTCTTTGTCCCTGGAAGGATATTTCCAAGGGGTGTTATAGTGGGAATACAAAGCTGGAATGAAATATAAATGGTTTTGATGGGGTACAGGACAGCTGTGCAAGAGAATGACTTATCTACTAAAATGATCAGTAGTAACAGTATTATAACAAGTAGGAAAGGAATGTAACAATGTAAGATATATAAATGTATGATATACAATATAAATCATGTAAGATATAAATTCCAAAGAAATTAAAGATATATACATTTCCAAGGCTTATAAGAACATCCTTACCTACTACACCTTTTGGTAGTTGCCACGGTGTAGTAGGTAAGGGTGTGGTTGTAAGCTTTAGAAATTTATTTGAAATGTTAATTATACATTTCCCAAAATATGTCATTAAAGCACCTATTTCTAGTATATTAATAGTAAATGTATATTGTGAATAATGGAGCAGGTGGGTGTGTGGGAACATGATGTATTTGACTAAGATCAAGGTTATGTCTACAAACATGGTTACAAGTTCTGCATATTTTCTTTGAAATCCTCCCAGTCTTTAGTACCCCAGAAAACACTGGATCCATTTTAAACACTACATTCCTTAAAGACTTTTGTTATTGAGGTGAACTCAATCTTTTGATATGTCCTAACACATCTGAGTCCTTGCGTACTGTATACAAATATACATTATACTGCACCAATAAATACTGTGGGCTGTGGGCTGTATGTTGCGGTAGGTGTTGTCTTTTTTGTAAGACCAAAGCCTTTTATTTTGAAGAAAAAAATAACTGTGTTGCATTGTGGGATTTACAAAGATATGAGGCTCATGTGGTACAGTAGGTGATGTCATATCAATACCTTTTAACCTAATGGTGATATTTTTTCACTGAATAATGTATTATAATTAAAGGCATTTGCATCATATCAGCCATCACAAAGTCAGTAACTAATTCCTGTATCTTATGTGATGCTGATATGATTCAAATGAAACGACAGATTCTGATTTAGATGAATATATGTTATTCTGTAGTTTTTATACTTTATTTATATATTTATCAATAAAGAAAGAAATAGTGTAAAGAGTATAGCGGAAAATAAATGCTTAAATCTCTCAAAATTTATTTACATAAAATATTTATAACACAATTTTTTCCCTTCCATATCTATATAAATGAAATACCACTGAAAGGTGGACACAGCTGAACATTTGCTATTGTTAAAAATGAATCTCTTTGATATAGAATCTGTGGCTGAGTTTACTCTTGTTCATTTAATGTGGGATTATATTTGGATAATTTCTATTAAGTTTGATTCGTTCCATGTATAAGAAAGACAGACAAATGTTTGGGTAGCTGATGTTTTAGCACTTATAAGTGTAGCTGTTCATGGTGTGGTATTGGCCTGATCTACTGATTGTCTGAACTGTATCATGTTTATGTTTAGGCTTATGCAGAAATCTTTTTTTTTGCTTGGGGAATTGTTGCAGGAGAACTGGTCACTCAGTAACATTTCTTTCAGGTTTCAAGAAAAAATATATGAAAACAATAGCATAAGATTCAGATTCAGAACACTGTTTTGCCATAGTTCACTAGTGAGTGATTTGTAAATGTTATATGAGTTATAATGAGTATACAGTAAAACCCCGTTGTACGAGCAACCTATAGTACGAGCAAATGGAGATACAAACAAACTTGCTCGCAATATTTTACCCTGTTTCACCCACGCTGTCGGTTCCCTGTTTTCGGCGGAGGGTCGCATCAGTCACTTAGTTGATGACATATCACTCGGTCGCTCTCGTTGTTCAGTGCAGCAAAAACATAACTTTTTTTAGTTTTATATTTTTATTTTACTAGAAATCTTGAGAAATTTCTCCCAATAAAATCAGTGATGGTGCTGTGAAAACGAAAGTAAATAGAATTACCATGGAAACCGAGGAGATTACGAGCGTGGTGCGCGTCTCACACTCGCAGTCAACCACTATCACATGAGTAAGTGTTAAATAATATTTACATTACGGTAATTTGCGGTGTATTTGTTTGTTAAAACAGGCTACAAATACTTTATAAGTGCAGAAATAAGCGATCGGATGAGATCTCGGAAAGGATTAAATCACTTTTACATTAATTCTTATGGGGAAAATCAGTTCAAACGTACGAGCAATTTTCAAGAACTAATTATGCTCGTACAACTGGTTTCCACTGTATCACTTGCCTCTATCAGGTAATATATGTAAGACTAAGAATGTTTGAAGTGTAAGAAGTTTGTAAGAAGTTTGCAAAAGTTTCCCCTGATGTCATAACTTCTAGGTTTGCATGTTTCTTTGTGTGCCACAACATACAGCATTTATAAAATAAAGTAAGAGAAACTTGATCAGGTTAATCATCTCAACTGCCAGGTCTACTAACCCCGAATTTAACTACTTTATCTTTTATCACACTGTGACTTCCATATCTTTGTTAACATCATGAAATTGTATTATACAAACTTGCAAAATGCATAATGAATATGAGTTTCAGTGTGCCCAAGTATAAATAATTATAAACATATGATATAAAACAGAAACATGACTAATAAGACAATAAAACAACCTGCCTAACTTTTACAATCCTGGGTATACATCATGATTATCTGAGTCATAGTGCAGACAAACTCTTAGATAATTCTCATCATCACCACTAAACAATTACAACTTAAACACGAAAACTGTGGACTTTTGAATAGTTAGTAAATGCTACATACAAATGTGGCACTGTTAATGTTTACGTCTAAGGGATAAAAGCACAATTTCTGTAACTTTAACTGTGGCTTGGATGTTGGTGCCAGATGAGTTTTAAACAAACTACTGATCTCTGGGATTTTCACACACAGCTTTTACGCAGAATACGAAGCATAAAAAAACATTCTCTGAGCAGAGGGTCTGCAGGCTGAAATACCTTAAAGAATGAGCAGACTGGTCTGAGCTGACAGGAGGGATGTAGGTAGCCTCAAATTCTTGTTCTAAACTTAGAGTAATGGATATTCAGCCTTGGACTGTAATTAATATCAACAGTCTAGTACAATGGCTCAGGACCTTACTCCACACCTCAACAAAGATTGACCTGTAATAAATGGACATTTGGTTCCACCCAGATGTCCATGAGGGGTTGAGATGAGATGAGGGGTTCCATTTTGAGTCTGGTTTCTTTCAAGGTTTCTTCCTCATGTCATTTCAGGGAGTTTTTTTCTTGCCACAGTCGCCACTGGCTGTAAGAGATACACTTACGATTATAAGGAACAAACTTATAGACACTAAAATTATACACTCTTTTATACAACTTTATAATTGTTTTATCTTTGTAAAGCTGCTTTGAGATATTATCCAACGTTAAACGCGATCTACAAATAAAATAAATTAAATTGGATATTAATGTTGTCATTGGCTGTTGTAGCTCATCCACCTGAATGTTTCGTTCATGCTGATTTGTTATTTCTCCACACCATGGGTGTAAAAAGTGATTATATGAGTCACGATATCCCTCCTGGAAGTTTCAACTAATCTGGATTATTTTCATCTGATCGCTCTCATTAAGCAGGTGTTCTGCACAAGAAACAATCGCTCACCACACTCATAATTTGGACAAAGGAACGTTTTAAATTACATTTCTTAAATATCCAGTGAACAAAACTAAATGAACAAAGAGCTAAATGTGAGTACTGTAGATTTAAATGAAATCATGGGGTTAAGGTCTATAACATTATTATATTCATTATTTTGCATTTCTGTTCATCTCTGTATTAAACCATGTAATTCCAAGTAGGTATCATGGCAAAATATGAAGAATCTTCAATTCTTCGGTGCATGTGTGGTGATAAAGCATTCAGTATGCACAATATTAGTGAGATTAAATAGCAATGCATATTTTGGCACACATACAGTAAGAAAAGAAGCGAGTAGTCGTATATATTAGGCTTGTGAGAATAAAGATGTTATGTTAATTCTCATGAGAGTATATTAGATGCGGTGGATTGCTTATGGGATGCTGCATATTATCACATTACTTTCTTCATTCCTTGGAATTTTAGTGCTTTCTTTGGCTTGGATCTTCTTCACTAAGAGCCAGCTCAATTTAATTCCATTTTATTTGTATAGCACTTTTAACAATGGACATTGTCCATTGTCCATCGGTAGGAGAATGCTGAGGATGGAGCCACCAGGAAGGAGAAAAAGAGGAAGGCCAAGAAGAAAGTTCATGGATGTGGTCAAGGAAGACATGAAGGTAGTCAGTTTGAAAAAGGCAGATGTTGAGGACAGAATGGTATGGAGACGGATGATCCGCTGTGGCGACTCCTAATGGGAGCAGCCGAAAGAAGAAGAAGAACAACAAAAATGGACATTGTCCCAAAACAGCTTTACAAAAATAAATAGATTATGAATTTACATTTTAATGTTGTAAACTTGTCCCCAGAAGTTCCTCCCTGATAAATGAGCCGGTTTCCACAGTGGCAAGGAAAAAGTCATTGAGATGGTATGAGGGAGAAACCTTGAGAGGAACCAGACTCAAAAGGGTTATTAGCTGTTTTCTGATGGGCACTTGAATGCAAACCAATTGCAGGTTTAAGCTATTGTAGCAGGCTGTTTATATTAATTCCAGTCCAAATCCATCTTCATAGTCCTTGAGTTTAACCCTGCATAATTTTGATCTCATAAACATGTACAGCTAAGCACAGTACATTTTCTGTTAAAATCCTTTTAGTCTCTGTTGGAACAGTATATAGCACCACTATGCTCTATGTATATTTGCACTATGTGAAAAACAACATTTTGTGTCCTTGGGAGCAACAAATGCACCAACATACTATGAGCGGACTGACTGTAAGAAGAGATTTAGAGATAGAGATAAATATGTAGCATGCAGCATTAACCCATAGAAATGTATTAATTTGAGTATATATGTAAGAACTGGGGATCAGCTTACAGCAAGACAGAACCACCACTTGGTTTTCTGTGCAATCAATGATAAAACTCCCAAGTGTCCTAGTCAGGATTTTGGAAAATCACTGTGCCAGTAAAGGCTAGTGTATTCTAGCTCAGTGCATCCTTGCCTTACTCTGTATCAACAGCGAGTATCTTTTCATTGGATAGATTTATTTTTATGGGATGTGAAAATGAAACATGATCCTTTATTTTTCTTTCTTTTACGGTTACTGTTATGTAGTTCTGTTGTAGGGTGGAGTCTAACTGATAAGGTGCAGGAAGAAGTGAGCCGCATTTGGCATTTGCAAATCCACAGAGTATTTAACAGCACCGCCTTCAAGGCATCCAAATACGTTTTAAAAAGAATTTGCTTAACGAGTATGAAATCATCTGGGTCTTTCTTGTTGTACAGCAGTGTGTTTACAGTAAATCATGACCAGGAGTGTAAAACTGTTTTAATAGCATTGTGTCATTTATTAACCAAACCTCAGTCTATACTTTGCATTATCATCATGCTGAGTCACTGTCATACAATACATGATGCAATTTATAAGAAGTCTTTTAGTTTTCTCTTGTATTGTGACTCTCACCTTCCTGTTACAGATCAGTATGCTTGTACAGTATGTCATGTAAGAAGAGTCTAATACACAATTAATGGTCCCCTTTATGAGAATGTGCCACAGCAAAAAACAATATTCAGCACTCCATTTCAAAATTGTTCAATTAATTATTTTATATGATCCATTTCTAAAAAAAAGTGTGTATATACAGGCATATACCATACACTAAGCTTGTGGTGTATATTTAAAGTATATGTCAAACTGTACAATTTAAGGGGTAAATGCCTCCCTCTTAGCTCCTCCCAATGACCAGGTGCTCTGTCTAACCACGGCTGAAGTGAGGGAAACCCACTGAAGTCACATACGTATGAATGCTGTTCATAGACTTCAAATCAGCATTCAACACAATCATGCCTCAGCACCTGCTTGAAAAGTTGAGCCTACTGGGCCTGAACACCTCCCTCTGCAACTGGATCCTGGACTTCCTGACTGGGAGACCTCAGTCAGTCCCGATCGGGAACAGCATCTTCAGCACCACCACACTGTGCACAGCCCACTGCTGTTCACGCTGCTGACTCACGACTTTGTAGCAATGCACAGCTCGAACCACATAAACAAGTTCACCGATGACAAGACCATGGTGGGTCTCATAAGCAAGAATACAGGATAGTCAGCATATAGAGATGAGGTGCAACAACCTGTCTCTGATGTTTGAAAACTAAAGGGGTGGTTTTTGACTGTAGAAGAGCAGAAAGCAGCCATTCTCCACTGATCAACGAGGAATCCTCTTTAGAGATGGTCAAGAGCACCAAATTCCTTGGTGTTCATCTAGCGGAGAACTGCACCTGGTCACTCAACATCAGCTCCATTACCAAAAAAGCGTCTCTACTTCCTGAGAAGGCTGAAGAAAGCCCACCTACCTTCCCCCATACTGACCTTTTTTTAGAGAGCGACGATTGAGAGCATCCTGAGCAGCTGCATCACTGCCTGGTTTGGGAACTGCACCATCTCGTATCGCAAGACCCTACAGGGGTTAGTGAGGACAACTGAGAAGATCATCGGTGTCTCTCTCCCCTCCATCACGGACATTTACACCACACGCTGCATCTGCAAAGCCAACAGCATTGTGGACGACCTCACACACCCGTCACACACACTTTTCACTCTTCTACCATCAAAAAAGAGTTTGCAAACAGTTTTTGGCCTCACATCCAGACTGTGCAACAGTTTTTCTCTCAAGCCATCAGCCAACACATTGGAACTGAACTGGAACTAAAACTCACACACACACACACACACACACACACACACACACACACACACACACACACACACTAACTCAGTGTGTTACTGAGCTGCCCTCATACTAATTTCAATTCACACACATCCATGTGTTCAGCACCACCCTTTTTATTTAACTATTTAATCATTACTATATACAGGTAGTCGTCGACTTACGACCACGATTGGGACCGACAGATCGGTTGTAACATGATTTGATCGTAAGTAGAGTAGGCTATATGTACAGTACTGTGAAATGATGCTGGAAGCTGGTATGCACTGTCGTACGCCGCGGCTAGCTTTGAAGCTGTTGGTGGATGAACGAGATGTTGGCCTTTGCTTCATCTGTCTTTTTCTGTCTCCTCCAGAGCTGATTGTTAGACAGAATTCTCTCCAGGGATTGGAGGCTTAGTTTGATACCATGTGATTGTATTGTTTGTAGCCCACTTTCTAATGTGTAAAACTTTCTGGCACTACAGAGGGGGTGATGCTGCCTGATTAGGAAAAAAAGAAAGGTTTAGAGTTAGGCAAAAATGTTTATGTGGCAGAAACGGACATCCATATGATAACCTTTCCTCCATTTTTTTATTCTGCAGCATGTGTTTACCTGTTTAGGCCACTCTAGAGTTTAGCAGGTGGTGGGTCATATTTAATGGTCCATGGGAAACACAATGCTCCGTGTGGAGTTTAATGGACTAAACAAAACTTTTTATATTCGAATTACTCGAGTAATCATTTCAGCCCTACTGTACTGCCCATGCTCTACAGAGCAAACGCAAGTAGTGGGAGGTTGAGTAGTGGGAGGTTGGTGGTGCTCTCATAGTTACGTAAATATAATAATTTGTAAAGTAGTAGCTGTTTAAGTATCTAGAGTTCTACAGTTCTGAATTTCCTGTTACAGAATTTCTTATTATATAACCTGATTTTTTCAAATAAGAGAAAAATAACTCCCCTTGTCCTGTAATGTCTTAACAGTTTAGTTTCGGATATCTCTATTTCTATCGCATTTCTTCTCAATAATCTCTTCCTTTTTTCCCTGTTACACGTAGGCCTTTAGCCAGGCATACTCTACCCAGAGGAAAGTCGCAGAGGATGGTGAGACCAACGAGGAAGCACTCCTTCAGGAGTCGGCCACCAAGGAGGCGTATTACGTAAGCCGTCTGCTGAATCAGCAGACTGAACTGAAGCACACTCGCTGTCAGGCCTCCAACACACAGGCAGAGAATGAACGACTTGGCACCATCTTGCAGGAAATTCGAGAGGTACTGCCTTAAGAGTATTCTATCTTTAGTCCCATCTTTAGTCTAATCTGTGTTCCGATGGTTTATCTGCTTCATGTCCATCACATGATACCTTGATCTGAACTGAAAGTAATAAATGGCTTCAGAGTTCCTGAATACCTTTACCTGAGTACATATATATATATATATATATATATATATATATATATATATATATATATATATATATATATATATATATATATATGTGTACTCAGGTAATATATATATATATATATATATATATATATATATATATATATATATATATGTACTCAGGTAATATATATATATATATATATATATATATATATATATATATATATATATATATATATATATATATATATATATGTACTCAGGTAAAGGTATTCAGGAACTCTGAAGCCATTTATTACTTTCAGTTCAGATCAAGGAGTTTATTTATGTGTAGTTTAAGAAACTGAATTCCAGTTTGTAATACAATGCTAAATGTCCATCATTGTCAGTTTTAGAGAGCAGCTCCAGCTGATTTAGTCGGTCTCTCTCCAGAGTGTTCTTTTTTCTTTTTAGAACAATGACATGCTGGATATACAGAGGAGCAGGTTGAGAGAAGAAGTGAGAGAGTATAAGTTCCGAGAGGCTCGGCTGCTCCAGGACTACACCGAGCTGGAGGAGGAGAACATCACACTCCAAAAATTAGTGTCAACACTCAAACAGAACCAGGTATGTGAACATAGAAATTCACATGTGCAATGAGTAATGTTGCGGAATATGTATTAATTACATATGTATATGATATCAAACCGATCATTATAAATTATCTCCATTAAAGGTGGAGTATGAAGGCCTAAAACATGAGATTAAGGTCTTGGAGGAGGAGACAGTCTTGCTGAATAGCCAGTTAGAGGATGCATTGCGCCTGAAGGATATCTCGGAGAGTCAACTGGAGGAGGCACTTAATGCTCTGAAGAGTGAACGTGAGCAAAAGAACAGCCTGCGTAAGGAGATAGCACATCACCTCACCCTGTGTGACGGACCGTTCTCTTCAGCCAGTGCCCATTTGATGGCCCTCAGTTCAGCACCTCCAAGTGGCAGTGCCACGCCTACTGCTGCCACTTCTCCAGGCAGCGAGGATGGTGGAAAATGCAATGGACTTCTGCTACAGGGTTCAGCTGTTAAAGCACTGGGTCGACTAAATGGGGAGTTTAGAGGAGCAGGTCAGAGAAAACAGAGCGACTCCACTCCTGACCTCTTTAGTGAGCTTCACCTCAATGAGATTCAGAAACTCAAACAACAACTGCAGCAGGTGTGTTTATATGAAATATCTTGCTAAAAGAAATTAGGTGAATATTCATAAATAAGAATACATAAAGTTACTAATAAACGCAAGTGATTTTGGGAACTCAGGTATAGAGGTGTACTTCATAGTTTTATTTCAGCACAGTATTTTGCTATTTTTTTATTGTAATTATTACAGTTTTGTTAATTAATGCTTGATCAGTATATACCACAAGGAACCTGCCACAAGGGCTGCAAAACAACCCCAAAGTATCAATGACCACTGCCAAGTTTTACATCAGTGTTTCAGGTGCTTTTTTTATTAAGTCATCTTGCTACAATTTAGCATTTTGTCAAGTCTGTTAGATTGAAGATATTTTAATTAGAAAACTGCAGACACTGTATATTTCTACTTATACAATAAGTATATTGTAAATAGTAAATAACTCTTAAGTGAAAACCCTATTAGTTGAATGCTGCTTGATTTAGAAACATGTATCATTTATTGGAATATTGGAGTAGTAAAAATGTGCAAGTGGTGCAAATACATAAAAAAAAAAAAAAATATCAGGAACAACAAGTTTGTGGTCAAGTATAATGAGTGGTTTTATATATGAAGCACAGCAATTGGATCTTTTAGCTAACATGAGATGCAGCTTAGAACTAAATAGGTAGTATTTAAATAGCACGGATGCTGTTAGATCAACATATCTTTCCTACCATTACAAAAATATACCAATATATAGAATCCTACTGTAGATTGTTATTTAGTAGTTAAGAGTAAAATTAACAAGGAATAGTTGCACCACAGGAACATGATTGTAATGATTTCTTGAAAATGTTCAATGGCAAGATTGAAAATATAAGGCAAAAAGAATCCAGACTATTAATTTATAGTGTTTAAGTTCTAAGAGATCTAAATGTTGTTGTTTTTTTTTTAGGTATTTGTAAGTAAAGAATGTGTTTTGCTTATCAGGTGGAGCAGGAGAAAACATCTGCACTGAATTGCCTTCAGGAGTGTGAGACACAGCTACGACACACTCAGTGTGCTCTAAATGAACAATTTGAGAGGGCAAAGCACCTCCAACAGCAAGTTAGTACACGACACCAGCACGGAAGTGCCACGGAAACTGGCGATGAGGACAAGGTGAAGGCAGAGCTAAAAGGCTCATCATGGGCTTGTGATGACCTAGAGCACCTGGGCCTGGAACTATTGCAGTGTAAGTACAAATTAGCAGTGGCAGAGGTAGTAAGTCTTAATGGTGAGCTGAAGGATCTTCAGGAGAGGCATAAAGAATGTGTGGAGCAGGCAGCACGGGCAGAGGAACATGCCCAGGTTCGACTAAAGACTCTTGAAGCACAGGTGGCTTGCCTGGATTGCAGCTGTCGTGAGAAAAGAGAGAAGGAAGCAGCACTTCAGCGGGAACTAAAGAAAGTTAGTGATTCTGCATTGGAATACCACAACATCCTGGCTACAGCCCAAGAGGAGCTGACCACCTTCAGCGAGGAACTGGCACAGCTTTACCATCATGTCTGCTTGTGCAACAATGAAACACCAAATCGCGTAATGCTGGATTATTACCGCCAGGGCCGAACTCCGCCACGTGCTATGTCCACAAGTCTTAAAGCACAAGATGACCATCGGGTCCTCTTGACGCCAAGGTTGGCACGTCGCTTGGCAGCTATCAATGCTGCCACATCTTCCACCTCAACTCCAAGTGACTCACAGAGCCCGACAGACTCGCCCTCCAAAGATGCCCTCAATTCAGATGACAGCCCAGTGCGCACAGGTGTGAGCTCCTCTGCTGTCAGTGCCTCATCATCATCATCATCCCCAGCACCTGATTCGCCTGCAGGCTCAGACACACGGCGGGAGCCGATTAACCTCCACCCCCTGAATGCTATTATACGAGATCAAATCAAGCATTTGCAAAAGGCCGTGGACTGCTCGCTGCAGCTGTCTCGCCAAAGAGCCGCTGTCCGTGAGCTTGCACCACTCTTTGATAAGGAAAAAGAGGCTTGTATGGAAGAAATTCTGAAGCTTAAGTCCCTGCTGAGCACCAAGAGGGAGCAGATTGCCACCCTGCGCTTGGTGCTTAAAGCCAACAAACAGGTGGGTTCATTCGAGCACTTTAGGTCCATTGATGAGGTGGTAGAGTTGCCAGTCCCAAGCCCGGATAAATGGGGAGGGTTGTGTTAGGAAGGGCATCCAACGTAAAACGTGCCAAATCAGATATGTGGATCACGAATCAGAAGACGTCTACAGAGACAGCAGGAATAGGAGAAGTTCAGGAGAGTGGAGGTTCGGGTTGGTACTTTAAATGTTCGTACTATGACTGGTAAAGTTAGAGAGTTAGCTGATATGATGGAGAGAAGAAAAATAGATATGTTGTGTGTTCAGGAGACCAAGTGAAAGGAAGAGTACAGTTAGAGTGTAGTGGAGGTGAATAGAGTTTCTGATATGGTGATGAACATGAAGCTGGAATTTGAAGGGGTGATGATAAATGTCATCAGTGCTTATGCTTCACAAATGGGCTGTGAGATGGAGGAGAAGGAAAAATTCTGGAGTGAGTTAGATGAAGTGGTAGAAGGTGTACCTAGGAATGAAAGATTGGTGATTGGGGCATGTAGGTGAAGGGAACAGAGGTGATGAGGAGGTGATGGGTAGGTATGGTTTTAAGGAGAGGAATGTGGAAGGGCAGATGGTGGTAGATTTTGCTAAAAGGATGGAAATGGCAGTGGTGAATACGTATTTTAAGAAGAAGGAGGAGCATAGGGTGCTGATAAGAGTGGAGAAAGGCACACTGGATTATGTTCTGTGCAGGAGATGCCACCTGAACAGGGGGGTATGAAGAAGGATGATCCGCTGTGGCGACCCCTAAATGGGAGAAGCTGAAAGAAAAAGAAGTAAAAGAAGAAGGGGAGGTGGTAGGGAGGTGGGCTCTCAGTGGTTAAGGCATTGGACTCTGGATTGTCACAAGTTTAAATTTCAGCACCACCCAGTTTCCACTGCTGGGCCACTAACACTTAACTGCTAACTTGTAAGTCGCTTTGGTTAACGGCTGAATGCCATAAATGTAAATGTAAATTATGGGATGATAAGGATTCCACTGTGTGTACTAGAGGTCGAGAGATAGTGGGTTTTTCCAATACTGAAAGCTAAGTTGGATTGTACTTGCTGATAACCAATTAATCAACCAAACGTTTTTAAAATGGATACTGGATTAAAAAAAACAACAAAACTCCATGTAAAATAGTACTGAACTTTATTACACTACCCTGTAGTTACTGCAGGTCTGCACATCTCCCTTATTCTTAAAAACCGGTACCAGCAAACTCCTTCTCCATTCTTCAGGCATTCTCTCACCTTCCAGAATCTAGTTAAACAATCTTGTTAAAAACTTTACTGCCATCTCACCTAAACATCTCCATGCTTCTACCGGCATGTCATTTGGTCTTCATTTGGTCAACTTTCCATTTAATTGCTGCTCTCACTTCCTCCTTACTAATCCTATCCACTTCCTGCTTCACCATCTCCACACCATCCAACCTTCTTAAAACCTGAAATATTTCTCATTTTATTGACTATGGTTTTTTTCTTCGGAAACCACAATACATCTTTTCTTTCTATAGACAAAATTATTTGATCACTTTATCAATGTTCCGTACACAATGAATAAGGCACTCTGATGTCAATATTCTTCCATGTGAAGGGTTTTTTCTCTATTCTTGACAACATGATCTACATTTAAAACCATGCTCAGCGCTCTTCACTGTGTAATTACTAATGTATTCATTGATATGGACATTTCTGTATAAATTAAAATATTTACCTCATTCTAAAAATGTCATTTCATATGGGTTTATCATGATGGTTTCATAAATAGCATGATATTTTAACTTTGAATTATTAATTTTTTGAATTATTTAATTTAACACAAGACCAATTGTCTTTAAATACAGTTGTTTAGTTTTCTAGTAAAAACAACAAGAAAAAAGTAATTAAACAGCATTATTTTGAAATTTATTTCTGATTAAAATGTTTCAAGATTTGGTTTCTATTATGTCACAGACAGCAGAAATGGCCCTGTCGAACCTGAAAAGCAAGTATGAGACTGAGAAAAACATGGTGACTGAGACCATGATGAAGCTGCGTAATGAACTGAAGGCACTAAAAGAAGATGCTGCCACATTTTCCTCACTAAGAGCCATGTTTGCCACACGGTGAGAACCTGAGGAGCATGAATGTTTAACAGTATACATTGAAAGTTGTTGTTCAAGTCACTGCACAAATGTCAGTGGCAGTTTATATATAAATGAAATAATGTTAAAACAATTGGCTGACATATGATGATGATAATGATGATGATGATGATGATGATGATGATGATGATGAGACAATAAATATAGTAACATTTGAATCATTTGCCCCACTGCTCTCATCTTTGCATCTCTTTCTCCAGTTGTGATGAGTATTTAACTCAACTGGATGAGATGCAGAGGCAGCTTGCAGCAGCTGAGGATGAGAAGAAGACCCTGAACTCTCTTCTTCGTATGGCCATTCAGCAAAAACTGGCATTAACGCAACGTCTGGAGGACTTGGAGTTCGACCATGAGCAATCGTACCGTCCCCGCATGGGCAAGCTGTCCAAATTGAGGACCACACCAAAAGTAAGTGGAACAGTCACCTTGCCCCTTCCTGACACCTCATCCACAGTAGCTGAGGCAATTGCAGAAACCTCAGCTCTCTCTTCCCCTATCGTAGCCACTCCCTTGCTCTGCTCTGACCCAGGCAGCCCCCCTTCACTGGAAGCCCCTTCATCTCCAGCTTCATCATTTTCTTCCTCCTGGACTCCCCCAGTAACTCCCTACAGCCGGGGCCACACCCACTGGACTGTGGGTATGCGGGCAAACATGGTGGAGCCACACTCCCATGTTGTCAATGTGTCCCGACCCACCAGCTTGACCCCTTGCTATGCAGTTGAGTCACGCTACTCATCGGGTTCACTTCCCCCCTCCCCCTATCGTTCGCCCATCCTGGGCAGTTATCGCTCCACCTGGAGTTCGCCCAGATCT